>NC_081348.1:69361885-69370927 GCF_029784015.1 Lycium ferocissimum | reverse complement strand
TTATACGGACCAACATACGGTCAGAGTATGTTTCCCATACGGTCCGTATGTCTGGCCGTAGATCTGGTCCAGTGAATTATGCTCTACTGGACTGAATCTACGGTTGGACATACGGTCCATACATTTTATACGGCCAGTATGTCTAGCCGTAGGTTGTCCAGTTTTTCCGAGAGTTGTTTCGTCGACTCGTTTGATCTCCGATCCTTATGGAACCTTCTTAACACTTGTTCATCACTTCAATACCATTCTAAGGAATGTTATAACTCTTCCTTAGGGCATCATTCATACACCATTAGTTAAACATCGAAATTAACTTGTATTTTACTCGACATATGACTCTTCTCTTAACAACTTTCTTTCCTTAACTCGAATGTCTTTGGAAATCTTAATTAGGACCATCAATTACTATCTCTTACTTGTCCAAACCTCGTTTACGTCATGTCCCTCGTTAGTCTATTCGTTGTATGCTAAGGGAAAATTTCCGAGGTGTAACAATATAATCTTGTTAACTTGTGAAAGATCTTTATAAAATTCTTCTTGAAAAAATGTTCGTTCTTCAGTATTAAACTTTCAAAAAACCAATTTTTAAATGGTTCCCATCTAGGTTTGAAAAATTCATCACTGATCTTTTTTCTTGCGGGTAATCCCCGATTAAAATCAATTTTTTGGTCTTGATCCATTAAATACTTGGAAAATCCATTTCTGACTCGGTTAATTCCGGGTCTTGAATGCCACTGACAATATTATCTTTGTCAATTCTAATGCTGCTGATTCTATTATTATCGGCTTCTCTAATTTGAGCAGTAGAAACTCTAGATGGAGATTGAACAGTATAATCAACTGGTGAAATATAAGAATGATATGAAGAATTTGATCTATCCAGTCTAGATCTAGTGTTGATGCTATTACTTTCAACTGTATCTATCAAGGATTTTCGTTCTGCGAACCTTAGCTTGATAGTCCCATCTGGGACCTGCTCAATTTCAGTAATATATGTATTTAAATTATTTTGGGGAGGAAAAGCTCCCTCTATGACCCACTCTTTGGGAACATTAATTTCATCTCATTTAATAGGTCTACGAGTAGTAACTTTGGATTTACCAAAATTAGTTTTTATTAAAATAATCTCATTTTTTGAAATCCATAATTTTGCACATAGGATTCACAGTATACAATGGTTTAAAATATATCCTATAGCAAATACATATTACTTCGATACCAGGCATATAATCATAGCCATGTAATTTAACACTTAATATTAAAGCATTAAGAGATTTTTTGTCGTGGAAAGATACCTGCAAGTTAGGATAAAATTAAAATATACAGGACCATATGCTAAACTGGGTTGAACTGTCCCTATTAGGGATTTTTTCCAGTTATGGTTCCTGCCATCTCTTAAAGCTGCTATAAAGCTTTCAAGTAAGCCTCTTAATGTAAGTGGCTTGAATGCAACATGTACTGACCCAATATGCATAAATCTATGGGTTTCCCTATAAGGGGCTAAATCATTTTCAGATAATAATCTAAAAGTAGGATGGTCACTATCAACCGTAATAGTTTCTTCCGTGGTTTTTACCACCTGTTTGAGACCTAATTTTTCAAAGGTACCCATTTGATATATTAATCTGGGTTGAATCTTAGGGATTGTCTACTTATTAAGCAGATCCAAATGCTGAGGCATATTATATTCTTCCTTCTTACTGTTTTTAACAGTATTTTTACTTCTAATGATATTCATTTAGAAAAGTGTGTTGAACTTATATCACCTATTACTAATCCTGTACCATGACTCTGATACCATAACTGGGGCAGATCGCACGGTGAGATGATACTGCAGAGGGAATTTTACTAGGTCAATAACCTTGGCATGGAGGTTGTCCGACTCATAACAGATCCCAAAACAGCCCTAACGTCACCTCAGCTCAACGGCACACAAACAGGACCATCATCGGGAGCTTGAACATTCCGTCTGGGTTATTCTCTACCTGACCCCAGTACCATCTTATGTGGGTCTTAGCTAATTAAAGTATTTTCACCATAATACCTAGTAGTTTAGTGTGATATAGTTCAACACAAGGTGTTTAGCCTATCATTTAGGCTAAATTTAAATTGAAACAAAATAAAATAAAAGAAAATTACCTAAAACTGGAAGTTGTGCTCAGAAGAAATGGAGATGTTGTAAACTTAAAACTTTTCATTATATGGAGAATATTTTACAAAGAGAGAAGGTGGCTTCTGAAAACCTGCTTTCTACTTAATTTAATGATCCTTTTATAGAGGATCAGTACAACCAACTGACAAAATAAAAACAGTAAAAGTGGCCGACAAACTTAAAAGCAAAAGTTACAATGATAGGAAACAAACAAAAGCTAAAAAACAAAAACTTGACTAAAAAGCTAGAAAACAAAAAGCTTTATCAAGCTTTATTAAAGTAAAAGCATCTTTTTATAAAAGCTGACGTTTTATTTTAGCATTATTGCTGAGTGTTGGGTCCTTTTATCACTTCATTTTTTCCATCCCCTTGTCGTTTGTAGAGGCAGAAGATTCTTCCAGCTGGCTATTGAATTTTTTAAAATATTCTTCAATGTCTTCTGTATTATCGAAGCTTTGAGACTCTCCTGCTAAACAATTATGGTCCCCATCATCATCTGTGGTATTACCAACTGATGCCATTGATATGTCTGAAGGCACTTCTATTTCTAGATTTTGGATTAAATCTTTCTTAACTTCTTCCATATAAGGAGCTATCATTTCTGATCTAGATACGATTCCTTTTCTTCATTTGAAGTCTTCTGGCTATATGCTTGAAGGAACTATGAATTTCCTTCTGTTGTCTTCAATTGATTGAATCTCTATAACTTGCCATAGTAGCCGTAATCTGATCAACCACTTCTGGTCCATGGATATTACCATCAGCTATCTTATGAATAAGTTTTTTGCAGATCTTTGTATAAAAGATTCTATTAAGACAAGGAATATTTTGAGGGGTATAACCCACTTCTACAGACCATTTCATGATCCATGGAATTGAAAATTCTATAAAGAAATACATATTAGCTATTCCTTCAAAAAATGTATTATTATTTTCCAAATCTATTAACTTGGGAGAAACTTCAACCCATTTAGCGTATAAACTCTTGAAGGGTTCTTGTAGTATTTTAACTGATGGACCATAATTAATCCACCATTGAAAAAACCAATTTGGTATACCTTGTTTATAAACATTGGCACATATTTTTATAAACCAAGAATGCTTTCTATTAGCATTCTCATATAAAAGAGCTTTATTAAAGCTTTCAACATAATCCAAATAATTAAATTTAACTGGGACCTTCTGCCCAGGATGGATATAATCCCTTTCCTTAAGTGTACTTAATCCCCATTCACCTGGAAGAAAAACCCTTTTAATTATAATTTTTGAAAAGTTATAAACTTTTTTTCTATTAGCAGGATAAAAATGTTGGAATTCTCCCGATCCTGTGGAAGAGAGTATCATCTCATAATTCGTTCGATACTTATAAGTATGAGTAGCGTATGACGCTGTGTCAAAATACCTATGCATTACCTGCCAAGGTTCATCCTTCCATTGAAGGTCTTCATTTTCAAGGAGATGTATTACTCTCTGCTTTCATTTTGATCATATGAATCTGTGTACTCATGTAACGACCCGTTTGGTCATTATTGCGTTTCCGGCCCTTTTGACCCTTTTCCGAGCTTGGTTAGCTCACCATTGACCCGAGGGGACCATTGACACGCTTTCCGAGGTATCCAGACTTGATTCTGGCAACTTTTTGTGAAATATGGACTTTAAGCGAAAAAAAGTTGACTTTTGGGAAAACGGACCTTTTTTAGAAATCTGTAGATTTTGAGAGGTTCGGATGGTCGTTTAGAACTTGTGTATATATCTAGTTTGGTTCCCAATGCACTCGGATGCATTTTAGGACTTGGGTGGGAAGGTGGTAATGAGGTATCGGGGGGTGACTCGGTCAACGAGACCTCCGTTGGAAATTCTGAGGCCACGAGCGTGTTCGTAGCGTGTTTTTATGTATGTCTATGTATGTGGTATGTGAGCAGATGGCCTCGGGATTGGTTCGAGATTTCGATTGAGGCTTAGAAAAATTATTGGGTTACTTTTTACAAGGTGTCCGCCGTAGCGACACGAGTCGTTGCCCGGCACATTGTTGCGGTGGGATGACCGCCAGGGCGGCCAAACCCATTTCTTCCCAGACCGCCCCGACGGCCCTATAGGACGCTGGGGAGATGGCGTTGTAGCAGCACCGATGCCGCGTGGCTGTATCGGGCCTATTATTTCATTAAGTGTGTACTAAATAAGTCCTTAGTCTATCATTTATTCGCATTTTGAAATAGAGCTCTTGGGGACTGTCCTTGGAGAATTTTGGTGGAGATTCCTAGTGGTAAGTTCTCCTAATCCCCTTTACTAATTCTTTCTTCCTAATCATCATAGATTCCTCTTTCCTTAGTAATTCCTTAGTAACGGAAGATAAAAGTGGAGTTAATGAACGTTCTATCTAGGCTTATTGTCACGACTCGACTAGGGGGCCATGATGGGTGCCCGGAGCTGATCACCAAGCACAGCATATCACTCTAGCCTTCATACTCATCTCAACACCTAATCTCTCAAGTTATACATATAAATACGCATAGGCCCACAAGGCTACAAAAATGATATACAGAATAGACATTGATAAGATCACATAACACCTACTACCCACACATATGTTTCTACGAGCCTCTACTAGAATACTGAGATCATGAGGACGGGACAGGACCCCGCCATGCCCCCAAATGTGTACACAAAAGAATATACCAATGAGCGGCAACTCGGAGTAAGGAGTGCTCCCCCGTGTACGGCTATTTGGTAAGGCTCCTAGGTGTCCGGGCCGCCTCTCTGTCTACGTGTGGGCATGAACACAACGTCCATAAAAGAAAGGACGTCAGTACGAACAATGTACCGAGTATGTAAGGCATATATGATAACGTAATAAGGAAGTATAGAAAACATATGAAGAAAGGATAACTGTAACTGCTTGCCTCTTGAGGCGGAGTCATGCATGCTTGCTTTTACCTTTAAAACATATCACACATACATATATAAAATGTCTGACTCAATAAGATCATTAGCACGGGTTCGGGCCTCTCGCGTCCGGGGTAATCATCTCACGCCGCCCACTAATGGTGCTGTCGTCGTCCATAAGTCGTCCGCCTTAGCGGTGCCGCCCGGCCATATAGGAATGGTGTAATTATCATCATATACTTAACCTGAAGCATGCATAAGAGCTCAAGTAAAAGCTGTAACTCTATCGGAGTGACGTAAGGTCGGGAACCTCCGATTATTTTATGGAATAATCATAATCGTCAAGTCTCACCTTGAAGGAACTAGCATTATAAGGAGAGACTACCAATAATGAATAACATCAAGGAATCATGTAAAAATCATGAACATCATAATAGCATCATATCACGAGCTTTAAAATCTCTGGACATAGGTTCATCATTATCATTATCATATTCATAACACATCTCTTAGCTCTATCTCATGAGAAGCTCTTAGTAATCAGGGACTTGTAATTTATTTTTTTTGAAATGTAAAGAATCCATGGAAAGATAGAGGGAAATCCTGTTATAAGAATCATGCCTTAGAAAAGAAGGGCTAGCCTTACATACCTTTACGTCTTGTTGACGACTAAACGTTCTCCTTCCAAGCTCATGACTCTAAATCAAGAGAATTCGCACTAAAATTAGATAATTGAAGATACGCTTAAGTTTAGGCTAAAGCGACCAAAAGCTAGCGAAATTTGGGCAGCATTTCCTTTGTTTCTACAACTTTTACCATATAGCAAAACAACTCCCAAACATCATAGCAACACTCATAATATCACAATCAATAGATTTCTCAAGTTAAACATTATACAATTCTCACAATTCCCCTTCAAGGGTATCCATCACTATAATTACAACACAACGTCATATTCATTCACATGTAATGCTTCTTCAACATCCTTAATATCATTCATAACAAGATTATGCTCGTTGCATAGCAAGAACTATGATTCATGTCATGTTACCATTCAAGAAGTTCACCTTTTTCCATATTTGCACTTCATACTCTATTTTCTTCCATAATCCAAGTCTTTCAACCGTCCAATACTCTTAATAACATGAAATGAACGAAAAACTCACCTTTGATTACATAGGAATGGTCTTTGGATGAAAACACTCCACTTGAGAAAAGCCCAACTTCACCACCCAAGAGGTTCTTGGCTTCTATCAAACCTAGTGAACATTCTTTCACTTGATTTCCCTTGATTATTGGTGTTGGATCTTTAATCTCTCTTCAATTGGTGTTGGTATGGTGTATAGAATATTCTAGAGGCTTCGAGAGGTGTGGAGAAAGTGAGAAATGAAAAATAAGAACTTGGGACTTATATTTATAATTGTAAAAAATCTGACCCGTAATGATTTTATATGGACACTTATACAGTCCGTATAATTTTATACCGTCCGTATAAGTCCATCAGAGACTGGTCCGTTCCGTGACTGTTATACGGACCACTATACGGACCGTATAAAGTTATACGGACCGTATAGTTGGTCGTATAACTCACTCTTTTCCGAAAATGTTCTCGTCGATTCGTTTGATCCCCGATCCTTATGGAACCTTCTTAACACTTGTTTAACACTTCATTAACAATCCAAGGAACCTTATAACATATCCTCAAGACCTTACTAAATAATCGTTAGTTCGATAATTACAGATGCTTTCCCAAACACAACTTATACTTCACTTTCCTTTGACGAACTTAGTCTCACCAATTCATATAACTCCAAATTCTTATCGTGTACACTTTAAAGCTACCAAATATCCTTCTTATGGTCATAAGAGCTCTATGCTCACCTTATGCTTACTCTAGTCTACTCACAGTTCGACAACCTAAATTTCCAAGGTGTAACACTTATTAATGATCAAATTGATGGAGTTTATGCTAGATTTTGATGAATCTAAGGATATTGATCATTTATCTTCCATTATTTGAGTTGAATTCTTGAATCAAAGAATTGGGGTTTATATCCAAAATTGGGGGTTTTACTTGAATTTCGAAATTGGTGGACCTTTGAGTTAATTTAGCAATTGGTTGATGGGTTTTGATCACCTAGTGTTTAATTTAATATCTTACACCCTGAGTTTCCCGTTTTGCCCTTGTGGGGCCCATTTTTCCAAATTCTAGGGTTGGATTTAACCTAAATTGAATGATAGCAATAGTAGTATCGTTCTTCATGATTTCTAATCTAGATTTCGAATATGCCTAGACTTCTTTGATATTGAGGCTCAGCGGAAGGACAAGGCTATAGAGTGATTGTTGGTGTTGGTGTTGTTGTTCGGCCATCCAGGTAGGTTATGGCTTACCCTTGGTGAGTCTTCGTATAGCAAAACATATATTTAGATTATATTGTCGAAGAAAGCATGTAAACCTTCGGGTATGAAGTTGTGTTGGATGTTGTGTTAGGTTGGGCCTTGTTGTGTGATTGGGGCTAGCCACCCCGTTGTGTTGTGACTTGATTTGTCCTATTGATTATGGCTTGATGTCGCATAGCGATAGTGGATATTAAAGACTATTTAGATATCTTGTTCATGATATTGTGGTGTCGCACTTGTTGGAAATTGATTTAAGGATAGTATTCTATATGACTTGCGTAGTCTTTCATGACATTGTTGGCGTACCCGTGTTTGGTACTTGTGATATTAATTTGATTATTCATGTTTACTTATACATCGCACGCATTCACATCTCTCATGATATATTGTTGATACATTATTGACACTTGATGAAACACTGTGATGAGCTGAGGTCAGTTTGCATGAGAGTGATGTGAGTAGTCTGATGTTCGATAGTTGTTCCGACATCGTGGATTGTGTGCAAGTGATGTGAGTAGCCTGATGTCCGATGGTTGTCCCGGAACGGTGGATTGTGTGAAAGAGAGATGAAAGTCCGTGATCCGAGGTTATGTACCGGAGCGAAATGAGTGTGATAAGAGATCTTCTTGTTGTCATCTGCATACTTGAATCATACATTGAGCATATATATATATATATATATATATATATATATAAAGGCACATTTGACAGGGCGGTGACGATGTGGCCTGTGTTGCTTTGAAATACTTGGGAGGTTTTATACTAATTGCGCGACCATTCTATGTTGTGTGATACGGGATAGTCGGCAGGCGTGAAGAGTGGAAAGGTCGTCTTTATGCCGTGTGATATGGAGCGACATAGTACATGTACTTCGCGGGTTCCCCTGGGTGGTGCCGGTGAGAACCCCCTATGGGCGAAGATCTAGGGTCTCGTCTGTCTGTTGGGCAAAGATCCGGGATGAGTGGCACTTAAACTTCGCAAGTCATCTTGGGTTGTGCTATCGAGACGTCGATATTTCCGTCCGGAGTATATGTGTACACAATATTTACATGGCATCGCATTGCATTCATACATTATTGCATTGCATTACATCATGGCTTATATTGAGATGATTTGGTGTTTTACTTGTGATGTTGGTTCGGAGTTGATATATTGAGACTTGGCACATTTGGGTTTGGATGCTCTACTTAGGCAATGACGTGTACTTGGTTTCGATGTTGTTTGACTTATACTTATTGTTTTATCTGCCTATCTTGCTTTATTATCTGAATTATGTTAGCTATACTTGGTCGGCCTATGATACTTACCAGTACTGTGGTTTTGTACTGACCTGCATTTGCTGCATTCTTTTATGAATGCAGAATTCCAAGTTGGATCTACTTCTGTTTTTCGTGGCTGAAAGTCGCTCCGAGATTTGCTTAGAGTCTACAGGGTGAGCACAAGACGTCTGCCGCCTTGAAGATCTTATTTTATTTATGTCTTATTTTCTATTTCGAGACATATTCAGACTTGATGTATTATTGATATTCCAGACTTGTTATCACGACCCATTTTACTAGGCCGTGCGGGCACCCATCATTCCCACTATGATAGGCGAACCCTTATCC
>NC_081348.1:69296624-69361785 GCF_029784015.1 Lycium ferocissimum | reverse complement strand
AATAGACTATTTTCATTCCCGTAATCGACATTGGCATAGCAAGAAGCCAACCAATTCGTGACCATAGTCACATCAAAAACTAACATTTCCAGCTCAATTAAATCGACTTTAGTCTGACGGTCACATACCATAATCACACAATTCTTGTATACTTGTCTAGCTATTACGGGATCACCAACCGGAGTAGATACCTCAAAAGGTTCAATTGGCTCGGGTTTCACCCCAATACGACCATCAATATAAGGAGTAATGTAAGACAACATAGAACCCGGATCTATCAATGCGTATACGTCATTAGAGAATATGGAAAGAATACCTATAACCACATCCGGGAAGGACTCAAGATCCTGACGTCCGGCTAGAGCATAAATACGGGGCTGAGCACCACCTGAACTGGATGCTCCCTTTCTGCCCCTACCACGGCCTGTTGCAACCTGGGGAGTCTGCACTATCGGGCGCACAGATGAAGAAGAACCAGCTGCTGACCCTGTGGGTTGAACCCTAACTCTACCACTCATCGATGGACAATCTCGCATCATATACCCAACCTGACCACAGGCATAGCAAGCATCTGAACCTCGGCGACACTGACCGAAATGTAATCTACTGCACTGGCTACATCGCGACACTGGTGGTCTCAGCTGGCTAGGATCATCTCCAAACTGAGGATCGGAGACTCTCAAACTCTGACCTGGACCCTAATAAATAGGGCGATCAAATCTTCTGCCCACAAACAGAGGGGGTGCACTAGTCGCGGACTGGCCCGAATATCTGAAATACTGTTGCCGCTGACCCCCTCTATACTCACTACTAGCACCGGCAGATCTGGCCCTCTTGCTCTGTCCTCTATCAATATCACGCTCACCCCTCTGTGGCTGTTGCTGCTCTTCTAAATTCTGAGCGTGGGCCTGAATACCGAAAATGTCCATCCCCTCTTGCAATGAAGCTGTCAAATAATCTTTGAACAAATGTGGCCTCAAGTCACTCACAAATCTGTGTACCCTATCTCCCATCTCAGCCACCATAGTTAGAGCATACCTAGCCAATGAATTAAAGTGAAGGCTATATTCCCGGGCACTCATATTCCCTTGCTTTAAATTTAGAAATCTGTCAGTGCAGGCCCTTCGAACCTCGGGTGGCAAATAGTGGCAGATGAAAGCATCTACGAATTCTTGCCAAACTGGGGGAGGTGCATTTTTCTTTCTTGAAAATATCCAGTTATTATACCAAAGAACTGCCACATCCCAGAGTCTATAGGATGCCAACTCCACGGATTTAGTATCGAAGGCATGGATGATTCTTAACGTTCTCAGCATCTCATCAATAAAACCTTGCGGGTCTTCATCCGGCTTTGACCCGAAAAATTTCTGGAGGATTTAAACTCATGAAGTCACGGGCTCTAGCACTAGTCGCCCTGTCACCTGGACCTGTACTCTGCCGCTGTGCCTGAGCGGCAACTAACTGTGTCAATAGCTGAATAGCCTCGGTCATTTGTTGACCCGAAGCACCCGATGGAGGGACTGGAGGCATAGGAGCTGGAGCTGAAGCCCCTCTTGTTCTTCTAGAATAGGCGGGGTGTGAGAGGTATTGGATGGAGCCTCATTATGAAATTCACCTTCTTCTACATTTGTTGGTGGCTCCCTTTCCATCCGTCTTTCTGCCGCAGTTTTGCCCTTCTGGGCGGCAGTTGTTTTTCTCTTTACCGGCATCACTGAAATCACAACGCACAATTAGGGAGGAGAAAATCTTATAACATGGCTCTAGGGCACGATCTAATAAGAAGAAAAATGGTCATTTTTCCTAAATGCCCTGCAGCCTCTTGTTTATAAGTGTGGCACTCTTCACACCCATAAACAAGACTCTGCCGGACACGGCTCGTAGACACACCCTAGGACGAAACTGCTCTGATACCATTTTTGTCACGACCCGACTAGGGGGGCATGACGGGTACCCAGAGCTGACTATCGAGCACCACTCATCATGCCAATCATCATACTTATCCTGAACTCATATAATCTCGAAGGCAACACATGCATATATATATATATAAGTCCTCACGGCTGTAAAAATGATATACAAATGTATAGTGTTATCATGCCTTCACTCTATTTGGGTGATACACAAACAAGGAGGTGTCTGTTTTGGACGGAGAGAACCTAATGGCGACGAGAAACTGATGAAGCCACATATACCAAGCTCTAGGGGCCTGTTTAAGGCCATACAGAGATTTGCGTAGTTGGCAAACTTGATTAGGATGTGATGGATGAACAAAGCCAGCCGGTTGAGCTATAAACACACTCTCAAGAAGTTGTCCATGCAGGAAAGCATTTTGGACATCTAATTGTCACAAAGGCTAGTTGTTAGATGTAGCTATGGCAAGTACAACTCGAATAGTAGAGGACTTAACCACCGGACTAAATGTTAATCTTACCCTTCAAGTTGGTGGAAGCCTTTGGAAACTAAGCGAGCTTTGTAACGCTCAATGTGACCTGAAGAATTTCTTTTAATCCGAAACACCCATTTGTTACCTAAAACATTCATAAAGGACTTGTAGGGGACTAACGACTAAGTCCCATTGTGGAGAAGAGCATTCATTTCAGTGGCCATAGCATCACGCCAAACCTTATATTTGTTGGCTTCAGTAAAACTAGTAGGTTCAATATCAAGCAAAGTAGGCGGAGGCGCAATGTTAGAATCCGTATTTTTGTACATTGGAACAATCCGGATTAATTATGATAAGTTAAGAACAAAACTATTTCGGGATACAAAGTCGGGATTTTTGACCTTCGATTTTATTTTGAGATATAAGTTGTGCATGAATTTGTTGGTATGGAATAATTAGGAGAATTTGGGACCAAAAGTGATAAAATGAAAGTTGAAAGTCATCCATTATTTCCATGATCTAGCCGTGTAAGTGGGGTGAATGGCCCACACAAATTGTGTTCAATTTTAATTGGAACAACACATTAATGTGGGCCAAGGGAATTGTACACTTCATATATTAGTTAAAAGATGACCACAAGTCTTCATTTGCATTTCCACACTTAGAAAAAAATAAGGGAACAAGAGTTGAAGAGCTAGGAGCTCTCGGCCAAAGAGGAGCAAAATCACCTTCCATTTCTTGTCCTTCTAAAATTATTTTGATGGTGTAAACCCACTATATTGAGGTCCCTAAGTAGCGTGGAGGTGTCGTTGGAGCGATCAACCCGCTAATTTTCATCCTTGGGAAACCCTAGCCTATTGGAAGTTGAAGAGAAAAAGGTAAGATTTGATCTTGTTTATGTGTTGTAAAGGCTGTATGTATCTTGTAATATGTAAAATTGGATGAATATCATGAAATAAAGTATGTTGAAGTTGAGGCTATATGTATGAGGCTTGGCCGTGTGATGGGTGTGTGTGTTGTGTTGTATTAAAGTGATGAATTAATGTCTAGTTAGCATATTATGATCATTGTAAGGTGAAGAACGATAGAGAATCATCCATATATGTATATGCGTAGTGTTGGTCGAAATGGGTCATATTATATGACGATGAACGAATCGATATCGCTTAATGTTTTAGTCGTCGTCGTTATGAATTCTATGTTGGAAATGAATGTTTAATGGCCCCAAATTGATATTGTGATTGTTGCGGACTGATTTGGAGATTATGGTACATTTAATGTATTTTGTATATTGATGAAAATAGCATTGTTAGAATGTGAATTGTGGATACAAATCATGATTTGAAAATGAAGAAAAAGTTATAGGGGTGTCTCGGTTTGGGGCTGAATTCGGCTGCTTTGGGGAAAAATTTGGGTTGTTGGAAATGTTATATGAATTGCTTAGAATGTCCTTAAATATTGTTGGTATGGGTTCGGGTTAGTATGTGAATGTATAAGCGTCGACGTTGGCTTGAATGCAAGTCGTCGAATGAATTTATGAAAGTTGTTGAATGATGGAAAAGAAAGCTATTATTGTTGTATTGCTTTCCGGATTGGTTGTTGATGTTGCTAGGTTGGTTATTGTTGTTGTTGTTGATTGTTTTGGCCGAGTTAAATTCTCGGGGTGTCCTATTTACAGGGGAAATGCTGCCCAAATTTCTGTAGAATTAAGGGCAGATTTGGAATTTAAGGCCAAAAAGTCATTAGCTAATGTTTGGCATTTTATGGCTTGTTTGTAGACATTGGGCAGCCCGAATCGTAGGTTGGATTTAGCTTGAGTTCGGATTATATTGGAGAGCGTTTGAGGTATGTAAAGTAACCTTTTCTTTTGGCATGCCTTAGTTAAAATAGGCTATGATACGAGCCTCTAGGAAACTATATTCTCGCAATCCGAGCTTGTCTATGATTCGCATTTATTTCCTTGGTATTCTTGTGCTAATATGCCATAACATTGATCCTTATATCCTTGGAATTCATAAGTTGCAAAGGTTATGTGAAAGCTGATTTTTTTGGAAAGAATTTATTCTTTAACGATTCTAAAACTACAAACGCCCATAACTTTCTCAGAAAAGCTCGGATTGCTTTGAAATTTTCGTAGGAGTTTGTATGATATAGAATGAGTATGTTTTTCATAGGCGGGCCCAGTTCGGGTCTACACCAGTCTGTGCGTCCCGCGACGTTCCCTTATGAAATTTTGACAACTTTTGGAAAAGAATGTTATAATTATTATTCTGATTTCAAATATGACTATTTTACTTATCTTTGGATTTATGACAATGATTTATGCATATGATTACTCACTACTCCGCTCGTGCCTACTATGATATCGTTCGCCGATTCCCGGGCCGGTTCTGCTGTCGTGCGCATTATGATATACTCCGGTGTTATGCTGTGTTCATGGTTCACCGAGTTCCTCGCTCGAGGGCCGGGTTCCACTTATATTTGGTGTGATCCGTGTATGACGATATCCGTGTATGATATGTGACGGAGATTTGGAGATTTGAAACTTTCGGTGTTATCTTGTGTTATGGCGCCATCGACAGGCAGGCGACCATATTTCCTGTGCCCTATGCATGATTTATATTTTGAAGTAACATTTTGATATTTTGGAAATGCATTTACTTTCTGTACCTCTATTTCGATTGTGACTCAGATTTGTATACTACATTTTCTCGCTTTGCATACTCGACATATTTCGTACCGACCCCCTCTTCGGGGCCGCGTTTCATGCCCGCAGTACACGTACGTTACGCTTGGTGATCCACCCGTTTAGGACACCCTCTTCGCTATTTGGAGTGCTCCTCTCATTCGGAGCTTATATTTTTGGTATATATTTGTTCGTGCATTTGTATATATATTCGTTCGGGATGCACGGCGGGGTCCGTCCCGTCATCCGATTCGTCTCCGTCCGTTTAGAGGTCCGTGGACATATTTGTGGGTTGTGCCTACTTCCGTACGCTTGTGTTTGTATATGTTGTGTTTGGGCGATTCCGTTCGCGCGCGTGCCTTGTCGGCCCGCATATGTATATATGTTGCTCGTTGGCCCCGTGTGGCCTTTGTTGGTATTTTCTCGTGTGTGGTTATTTTGGATAGTCGGTAAAACAAAGGAAACTCGCCAAAATTTTTCCGAAAATTATATGAATTTGAAACTCACCTTGTCGGCTCTCGTTATATACCTGGACGTGTTTGATATAATCTGAGGTAGTGGTTGATAATTGTGTCTGTATAAGCCATCTGTGTGTGGCCCCGTTCGATAGGTGTGTTTGGGTGCCTAGATCGGGCACTAGTCACGGCCTACGGGGTTGGGTCGTGACACGCAACAGCAGTGGTTAAGTGGGACGAGAGAGGCATATGACGAAGCTGCATATGGTGGGTTCGTTGTGGGGGAGATGTGAGACGAGGTCACGTTTAAGGGGATGGTAAGGCCGTGGAGGAGAACTTTGAGGTCGCAGAACCAAAGAGTACCTTGAGAGGTCCACCACAAGAGGGATTGATGGTGGTGATGGAGTCGTGGTAACGGAAGTAGATGAGGGAGCAGTATTTGCAGTAGGTTCTAGAGCAATGGGCAGGTTGGATGCTTGAGGAGATGGGGCGCTATAAACCGAAGTAAATGGCAACGGAGCGATGGTAGAGGGAGAGGGATGGTTAGTCATATTCGGAGATGGGGGAGACAATCATGAGGAAGCTAAAATCGGGGATGACGCCTAAGGAAGCATAGGAGAAGACGTTAAGGGGTGAGGGCCGAGAATGGAAGGTATCGTAAAAGGAAAATTGGTTTCATCAAAGCGAACATGGCGGGCGATGTACATGCACCCAGAGACCCTGTCAAGGCATCTATACCCAAGGTGGTGTGGACTATACCTGAGAAACACACACTGAACACTTCGAAAGTTGAATTTATGTTTGTTATATGGGCGGATATAAGGAAAAAAGAGGCATCTAAAAAACTTTAACAGAGAATAGTCAGGAGTCCGATGAAATGCCAGTTCAAAGGGCAAGTGACCAGTGTTCCAAGGAGACGGTAGTATCGAATGCAAAGTGCCAATAGCGAGAGGGGTTGAGATATGAGCCATAAGACTTAGTCCAGTATCAACAATGTGGTTGTTACACCTCAGAAAAATTTTCCGTTGATGCACAGTGAGTGGGCCAATGAAGGGCACGAAGTATATGATGTTTCGATAAGTAAGTAATGACATTTGATGACCTTAAGTAAGATTTTAAAGACATCCGACGTTAGACGAGAAAGTTGCCAAAAGAAGGCAATGTATACGATAAGTATCGGAAAAGGGTTATGAGTAGCAAGTTGATGACAACTTAATGATGTTTTGGGGAAGAGTCATAATGCCCCTTAGATTGTTAATGAAGTGATAAAAAGTGTTAAGAAGGTTCCATAAAGATTGGAGATCGAACGAGATGACGGGAACAACTTCGGAGAAGCTATGAGTTTCACGGCCACTTCCACGGACCGTGAAACCTTGTACGGGTCGTGGAATGGTCCGTGGAACTGCCAGCAGAGATGGTGGCTGGCTGGCCATGAATCACGACCAGTTCCACGGATAGAATCATGTTCCACGGACCGTGGAAGAGTCCGTGGAACTCCCGACGGCTGAAATGTTCCAAGTCTTTAAATATAATCCCAACTTCATTTATTTCATTTCCACACCCATCTTCAACCTCTCAAGACCTCTAGAACTTCCATACACTTCATCCATAAGAAATCAAGGAAAGTTAATGATCAATTTCATCAAACCAACAAGAATTAAGATTGTGAAGCACATCAAAGTCATCTATGTCAAGAAATCCCAAGAAAAGTGAACTAGGGTTTTGGGTGCAAGGAGAGTATTCCACTCAAGACTTATTCTACCATTATCTAAGGTAAGTTTTATGGTATTTTCATGATTTTTGAAGTGTTGTAAAGTTGAAACACTTGAATTGTAGAAGAAAATGTGAAATGGGTCATAAAGGTGGGAATAGTGTCAATGTTGAGTAGTAGTTTAGATTGAATTATGAATATGGATATGTTGTGACTATGAATACGCTATAAATGACATTTAGAACATGGAATAAGTATTATATATGAAGAAACATGATTTTGGAGAATTGAAGGTAAATCACGAAATGTGAATAATGTGAACGAATGACGATTGTTGGTTATGATATTGTGATTGTTGTTATGAATGGTTGGGAGTTGATATGGAATATGGAGGAAGTAGTATAAACAAAGGAAACGCTGCCCAATTTTCTCTAGCTTTAAGAAGCACGTTCTTATAATTGTTTAGCTAATGTCGATACGAACTCTCTTGAAGGTAAAGACGTGAGCATTAAAGGAGAACGAGCAAGCAATAGAGTAGTTAAACGACAAAGGTATGTAAGGCTCAACCTTTCTTCCTAAGGCATGAATCCTATGCATGATTTTCCTCCTTCACCATGAATTTCCTATATTCCAGAAGACTAAGAGCCTGTGTTCACGAATAGTCATATGAGACCAGAAATACGCCATGAGTACGATAATGATAATGATGAGTCTAAGCCTAAAGATTCTAGAGATTACGATATGATGTATCTACGAAGTTGATGATGTTGACTACGATCCATTGATGTTTTCCTCATGTACACTCACCTTAAATTGTAGTCCCTCCAAGGTGAGATATAACGACTATGATTACTCCATAACGTAATCGGGGGTCCACGACCTTACGTCACCCCGACACAGCTATAGTTGCCTTCAAGTTCGAATGTATGCTTTGATGATGTTAAATTATGATAGAGCCATGATATGCCTACGAGATGAATAATAATGGTAAGTATACGGTATTTTTATGAAGATCATGTCATGAATGTGATATTATTTTCATAGATTGTCCTTAATTCGAATACATGCTTTACGAAAGGTTATGATAAGCTTATGAGATGTATGTGATGATGATGAGATATACCGAGCCTCGTCATGGTCGGGTACGGAAGACATATATGTGATACTTGTTATATCCCGTATTTTTGTACATTGGGATATTTTAAGTTAATCGCGACAAGCTGAGGACAAAACTATTTTGGTATACGAGGTAGAGACTTTTAACCTCCGATTTTGTTTTAATGCACAAGTGCTTATAAATTTTATTTGGTATAAAAATATTAATGGAGATTAGGGATTAATTAACCATGATTGGATTATTAAGTGGGATTAAAGTTTAATTATTCATTAATTAAGCCATAAGTGGCCGTGTGGGCACCAAATTTGATTGGATTAAGCCATGAGTGGGACATGTGTCCACCTCTTAGGCACCATATAAGTAGAAAATTGATGACGAGGAAAGTCATTTATCATCTTCACAACTTGAGAGATTAAGAGATAGAAGGAGAGAAGCTCTCGGCCATGGCTGGCCGAGTATGAAGCTTGAATGTTTTGATCAAAAAATAATTTTCTTCAAGCATTTCAACTCTTTAAAAGGTGTATAACAACGTGGGATTGATCCTAGGGCAACAAGAACAAGTATTAATTCAAGGCACAAATTCTAGCCAAGTTGAGAAGTCAAGTGTTAAAGGTAAGGTTTAATCTTCTTTTACATGTATTGAGGATGGTTTGAGCGTGTTGTAATGTGTGGTTATGGATGAATTCATGGAATTATGTATGTTGGTGTTAAGGCCGTGTAGGGGCTGTTTTGTGTAGGAATGATGAACTAATTTTACTTGGTATGTTGGTTGTTGTTGTTATGGATTTTATGATGAGAATGAAGGGTTTAATGATTCAAGTTGGAGTTGTAATTGTTTGTGGGCTGTTGTAGAGGTTAAAATGATGCTAGTAAGGTTTCTTACAATTATGTAAATAATGTTATAACGTGTGGTTGTTGGTATAGTTCATGAATTTGAAAGAAAAGAATGTGTTGTTGTTATTTTTGTTGAACTTGGAAGATTATATGTTGTATTGTGTGTTGGTTGGGCTGTTTTGGAGTGTTGTACGGGCTGCCCCGAGTATTCTCGAGTCTTGTTTGAATAGTCTCGAATTGATACTTGAACGTATAATCATTGATGTTGGCTTGATTGTATGTGTTTGGTTTGAATGTAAAGGAAACGTCGTCAAATTATTTAGAAAGGAGTTACTAACGTTAGAATACATTTTGAATTCCCCCGTAGCTTAACCGTAGTTCTTGACGTCTTAATATAGGTTGAGGTACTATTGGGCAGCGTATACGTGTTGTGTTGCGAGTAAACGCTAAAGGTATGTAAAGCCTATCCTTTCTTTCTTTTAGCATGTCCTAGATGTAAGTAAGATATGATATGAGCTTTGGGGTAACTCTCTATTCATAAGTTCGAGCATGTTTATGATTCTTATTCACTTCTTGATGTTAGAATTCTTAATATAGTCGAGCCACGCCTCGAGTTTCTATATGATTGGATAGTAAACGATGCGTAAAAGTTCCTATTCTTGAAAGACTTCATATTGACTAATGACCATAACTTTCATAAGTTGTTTCGTATTAATTTGATACATGTTTATGATCCCTGAGGCTTTATTTTGATATAGTTCATAATGATATTCAAAGAGTACTGAGTATGACTATCGTCCTGATACTCGAGCGTTGGTTAGTCTACTTATCTATTGAGTCTCAAAAGATGATTTATGTGCATATGGTTATCCACTACTCTGCTTGTGCATACTGTTATTACATCTTTCACCGAGTCCTTCACTAGAGGGCCGGGTAAGGTATATATATATTATGGTGTTATGCTGTGCTATGGTGTTATGCTGTGTTATGGTGTTATGCTGTGTTACGGAGCTATCTTTGTGATATAGAGCTATGTTGTGATACGGAGCTATGCTATGATACGGAGTTATGCCGTGATACGGAGTTATGCTGTGTTCTGGAGTATGCTGTGTTATGGCGCCAAAGACGGGGTGGCGACCATGTCCACCGAGTCCTATAATGGGCCGGATATGATACATGATATTGACATGCATCATTTGTGTTTCAAAAGCAAGCATTTTGGTATTCTGATTATTGTACTTGTTTTCTGTACTTCTTATTTCGGTTATAATCCTGTTTACTGTATTTCATACTTTATATACTCAGTACATATTTCGCATCGACCCCTTTCTTCGGGGTCGCGTTTCATGCCCGCAGTGTACGTACGCTCGTTTTGGTGATCCGCCACTTAGGATATCTATTCTCGCTATCTTGGAGTGCTCCCTTGTTCCGAGCCTATATTTTTGGTACAAATCCTCTTGTTGTATATATGTGTTTATCCGGGGTACGGCGGGGCCCCGTCCCGTCATATGATATCGTTGTTACTCTTAGAGGTCCGTAGACATATGTGTGGGTTGTATATAGCTACCGTTCGCCGTGGATCGTATGACTTATGTTTTGGGGCGTTCCCATTCGTAAGGGTGTGCCTTGCTCGCTTGCGTAGGTATATATATATACATGTTTTGGAAGCCGTGTGTTACGATAGCCTTGCTTATATACGATGTTATCTGTTGAAAGTTGTAACTCCTCAGGAGACAGGTTGTTGTGATATGTATATATATGCGACAGTTTTGAGACGACGTCATGCCTTTCTATATATAAGTTCTTTATTATGTTAGTTGTGGACGATTATAGTTATCAGGTGTATACGAGTGTCCAGCTCGGGCACTAGTCACGGCCTACGGGGTTGGGTCGTGACAATACTGTCGAGCCACTACGTGGCCGAATACGGATACTGTCGAGCCACTACGTGGCTGAATACGGATAATGTTTAAATGTGTGTAAGCGGATACGGTAATACGATACTATGATATGTATATGTATGTGTTGTAATGAATGCAAGATGATAATTAATTATGCTAAGATCATGATATGCTTATGTGACGTATGATGATGTTAAGGTTGATACCAAGCCTATATGGCCGAGTACGGGGTTGTACTTCATTGTAAATTATTGCATATATAAGTATGTGGATATAACAAGTGTATCTTTAGAGGAGCAAAGGGGTAAGTACTTACAGCGAATGATCAAAAGGTATTATGAGAAATGGACAGTTCCTTTATCTTATGCTATCCCTCATGTTCCTATTATGTATTATTATTGTTCATGCTTTACATACTCAGTACATATTTCGTACTGACGTCCTTTTCTTCGGATGCTGTGTTCATGCCCAT
The DNA here is from genome assembly GCF_029784015.1 of Lycium ferocissimum. Classification (NCBI taxonomy): domain Eukaryota; kingdom Viridiplantae; phylum Streptophyta; class Magnoliopsida; order Solanales; family Solanaceae; genus Lycium; species Lycium ferocissimum. Next base: position 69,350,226 of record NC_081348.1, on the reverse strand, counting down.
AGGTAGACAGGGAGACGATGCAGATCCATAGTAGCTTCTCCAGCAGATCGACAGGAGCCCTCCTTTATTCCGAAGGTGCTATTTTGAGACAGTATTTTGTGTACATATATTTTGGGCACGACGGGGTCCTGTCCCGTCCATATGTCTAGTACTCTAGTAGAGGCTCGTGGATACATATGTGTGGGTAGTATGGTCTCACAAGTCTCTCATATGTATACGCACATAGATACATTATTATTTTGATAGCCTAAAGGGCTGATGTTTATAAAGTAAATATGTTTTAAATGAAAGTCGTTTTCTATGATTATGAATGAGGAGAAATATGAATGAAGGCAGGATAAGTGATAGAATGAGTGGTGCTCGGTGGTTAGCCCCGGGTACCCGTCATGGCCCTAGTCGGGTCGTGACAATGACGATGTTTTCTTTCAACTTTTCCTTGTTGTTCATGAGTGTGTGGACAAGATATTCTATGGGAGATGCCATGACTAGCAAGGACGGGGGAGAGAGCATGAAACTCATCACCCCCATCGAATTGGAGTGATTTTATATGGGAATTAAATTGCTTTTCGACAAGAAGCTTAAATTGTTAAAATATACGAACGACATCCGATTTTAGTGTCATTGGAAACTCCCAGGTGTAGTTTGAGTAATCATCCACAAAGACAAGAAAATATTTATGACCATAAGAAGATAAGTAAGGTGCAGGACTCCAAACATCAACAAAAATTAATTGAAGCATAGAAGAACTTTTATTAATTGAAGTTGGTAGATGCAACTTATGTGACTTGCCAAGTTGACAAGTGCTACAAATATTATTGAAATTGAAACTAGAACAAGGTAAATTAAGTTGCCGAATTAATTTGTGGAGCACACGTTGATGAGGGTGTCCTAGCCGGAGATGCCAACAGGAAGAAGAAGCTTTGGCGGAGAGAAATGCTGAGGGTGACATGGTACTATGTCTTCGAGAGGGTGATTTGATAGCAAATGAATAGAGGCCATCGTCACTCCGACCTGAAAGAAGAAGAGTCTTGGATACTCGATCCTTGACAAGAAAATAATAGGGATGGAATTAAAAAAAAAACGTTATTGTCACGAGCAAAACGTTGAACTGAAAGAAGAGATTTTTTTATTGAAGGAACATGAAGTATATTTTTAAGGGCTAAAGATTTGGAAGGGAGAGATAAAGTAAAGTTACCAGTGTGATGTATTGGAAGCCTGTGACCATTACCAATATGAACCTGATCCATACCCTTATAGTCCTCTACCTGTTGTAAGTTTGACAAATCCGAAGTAATGTGACGTGTTGCACCCGAGTCCGAATACCACTGGTGAGTAGGAGCAGTAGGTTGATGATGCGAGAAATATGCAGTCGGGTTGATCGTATGGGTATATCGCTGGAAGCAATTCGACACAAGGTGGTTGATTCTATTGCATAACTGGCAGCGTTGTTGAGAATCATTGGCGGACCATAGAGAGCCGGCATTCGATCCACCTCTAAAATATCCAGATCTGCCACCACGGTTACCTCCTCTACCCCTATCATTATTCCTGCCCCATCCTCGAGTGGCGTTGGAATTAAATTGGCGATCACTAGATGATGTTCGTTGGCTTAGGTTTGCATTGGGTGGAGAGGGGTGCTCTGGCACAGGTGGGGTAGCATTGGACAATGGAGCAAGTGTGGCACCATTGATGAACTCATGGTTTAATAGGAGACTAAGCAACTGGCTGAATGAAACAGGTTCCGGATGGGCAGATAGGGTGGTGATGAGGTCTTTAAATTCGCTTTGGAGACACGTAAAAATATATATGTTTTGATCCGACAAACAAAAAGGACGACCAACGGCGGATAATTCATCAGAGATAAGTTTGGCTCTATGAAGATATTGGGTCATAGTCATATCATCTTGCTTCAAATTTTGGAGTTGCATATGAAGATTGAGAATGCGAGTATTGGAAGGAGAGGAGATGGCGGCTTCAAGGGCATCCCAGACAGCTTTGGATGTGGACAAACCAATAACAATCGGGATAGTTTCTTCAGAGAGGGAAGATATTAGGAGACTAAGGATTACTTGATCTTGTTGAATCCATCTAGAGTATCTTTGGATTAGCCACAGGTTCAGCACTGTTGGTGCCAGGCATATGGGACGATAGGCATGGCAAACTACCGGAGATACTGGCCACGAAGAAAGGGAGTGATTTGTGTCTTCCAAAATAGATAATTGGAGGAGGTGAGTTTGATTGAGATGAAGTGATGGGCATGGGTTAGAGGAGAAGGAGAAGATGAACCATCGGAAGTCATGGTGGGTTGGGCGACGATAGTAGCAGTCGGAGACGGCAGGGAAGTGGGCGACGAGTCCGTTATGGGCTGTGATACCATAATAGTTCAATATTGCAAGAGATATATTAGGCTCAAGAATATATTATTATGCTGTCTCATATTCAAAGCTACAGTTGGTGGTGTATATATACACAAGGAAGTATACAACACTTAGGAGTTCTAATTACAATCAACTACTTCTAGCCTAACCTTTGTCAGGTGAAGTACCAGTTGGTGCAGGACATGGTCTAATAGACATCATGACTCGTCAAATGGGTCGTGAAAGTAAGGCTACTCTCTACGTGCGGGAATATCATTATTCTTTCCCACACTACGTTCTTCCATGAATATCACGAACTTCTCATCGAAAGTAGAACTATGCCTTAGTTTCATGAAAAGCTTTAATGTTCTTATACTTTAAATGATGCATCTTCGTATTTTGTTCATGTATATCACTCCGAACGTCATGAACTCATTAGATAATCCATGAATTCTCATACTTTGATTTCCATGAGTTTCAAGCACGAGCACGAAATATCTATGAACTACTATTGCTTCATTCCATGAATTCTCCATAATTCCATGTCTCATGAAAACTAAATTATGTATACATGTTATGAACTATATTAGGATAAAGCTAAGATACAAGTTATGTTATGGAAATCATTCGCGAAAATGCCACCTATAGTCATGTTCACGTTTTGCCTTATCAACCAGAGTTTGTTCTTTTCTTTTATATGTATGTATGAGAGTGTAAGTAGGTAATTATACTTACACCTTTTGGCATAACTTATTTAAAAATCTGTAGCTTAGAGTCTGTCCAATACTATAGTAGTTCGCTGAGTATAGTCAATTGAAATACTTTATAATTTCAACTCTAACTCAACAAGAATTGTATATTAATCAAAAGGAAAGTATAAAATTATTAAACTTGAAACAAAGCAATAAATCTGATTGATTCTAGGTTATTGAGTGAAATTATCAGCCGCAAAATTGAATTTCAACTAAAATGCCCGCTGTTTCTGAACAATCATTGTATATTAAACAAAATGAAGATGATTTATGAAATATAAACTGATCTAAATCGAATCAACACAATAAATCTGATCAATTTACGATTTTTGAGTTGAATAATGGTCAACTGAAAGGCAAATCTTATGTATTCACCTTTTATGACGTGTTTATAGCAAAAAACAACCACCGCAACATCACAGGAAGGTTGTTTTTGCCGTAGAAACGCCAAGGAGATTAGTTGAATATTGCTTTTGAGGATCGTCAGGGACGTTGGGGTTCTTATATGTTTCAGTGTGAGGGATAGTATTGTCCTGTTATTTTTTACTTAACGCGTTAATAGGTAATAATTAAAGAACTCATATTTGAGGGCCAAAAATTAAAGACCATCCCAACATAGGGGTATTCGTGCCAATTGCCCAAAGTTTTTTTTGAAAAACCTTTTAAATTTATATATAATATAAAGTTAGGCATAGACAAGGTGAGGTGACACCTCTCTTTGGTCAAGGATACAATTTATCTTTTTTTGAATTTTACTTGAATTTCTTATTCATAATCTACTAACTAAATGGCTTAAAAAAGCATCACAAAATAAATGTTGAACTTAAGACCATGTATCAACAACCAAGTCATACAAGTCCATGTAATAGCCCACGTAACATGACCTTAGTTCTATCAAGACACAATTAGGCCTTTTCATTACTAAAAAAGGCATTTAAGAGTATGAAATAATTTTAATTTGTAGTATTAACATTCATAACTACCCATGCCTTTTATATTTATCACCTTCAAAAACTTAATGTGTAAGTTAATGATATGATTATATGTGTTCTCTCATTATACATACATACATACATACATATATATATATATATATATATATATATATATATATATATATATATATATATACATACATACATATATATATATATATATATATATATATATAGCAGCATAAGCTTGAAAGCCAAATGAAAAATTCATGGGATATCATGTTAGCAACTTCTTCCATGAGGTATGATTTTTTAAATTATTTTGAGACGTAATGTTTGTTAAAGTTGAGTATAATAATTATCTTTTGTCATTCTTCGTTCTTTTTCTTCTTTGGATATGTAGTGATTTATTTCCAGTAGGTTCTTTGGATTGTTTCTTATTTCCAGTAGGTTATGATGAATTCATGGGGGGCAAATGTTGTATTGTTGAATAAAAGTTCTAGATCTTTTTGAAGAAATTGAAGTGGGAAGGGGCGAAATTATTTGTTCACAACAATAATGTTTGAAAAGAATCTATAAATAAACTTTGATTGCCTTTCAGTTGAACCTTTTTAGTGGATCGATGTCACTTCCTGTTGTTGTTCTGTGTTATGGCATCTATATAAACATGTTTTCTCGGTAATTACCTTCATGTATGAAGAGTGTAATTTTCAGTTTTGATTATTGATTCTTTTTTCAGAAAAGGGTCGCATATACCCGTGTACTATCCCGAAATAGTTTTACCCATCCTCCGTTTCACTTTTTGATGATATCTACCCTCCACCGTTGCCCTTTTTAATATATACACCCCTCCATTTAACGGCCTCATTCCCCTTTGGACACGTGGACTCATCTTAAATCCCCAACCATTATTTTTAATTTAATCTAATTTACCATTAAAAAAACACATAACAAAACAAAAAATTAAAAATCGGAGAGTCTAATATCCGGCGCTGCAGCTCCGGCACCGGCATTCAAAGACTGCAACGGTATATTCTTGCAGTACGTGTTCACTTCCGGATCCAAAATTAAACCCACTTTGAAATCTGCCCCATCTCGTCAACCCTACAAGTTCCAATCCATTCTAAGCATAATCAACAACGAGCTTGACGGTTTTTTTTTGTGGTCAAACGGTAAATTTTGTTTAACCAAGTGAATCAGTTTATACACACTAGCTCGTTTTGGACTATGGAGCTAGAATATCTAATTTTCCTATGCTAAGAAAACTGTAAATACAATGATTTTGCAATTACAATGAACTTAAACAGGATACTTCTGTAAGCTAAGTAGCAGCCTACTCCATTTATGCATTTTCTGTCCCTTCATGTGAAGCTGCAACACAATGTCTCTAACAATCTGGATATTGGTTGTGCTCTTGGCCTGGAACCTCCTTGAATTTCTTTCTATCCATAACTGGTACACCACTGCTGCACTTAAGAAGCCCTGGATACTTGCACTTGGTCTGTTGTAATGGACAGTTTAAGAGAGCCATTGAACTTCATTAGCCTAGTCCCCAATCTGCCTTTGTATACCCATCCATGCCAGTATGGTTTGACAAATATACTTGGTGAAGCTGCAGTCAAAATATAGATGTTGCAAAGTCTCCTCAGTGTCTGAATTGCAGAGAACACACTGCTTTGGCACATGAATACCCTATTTCTCAAGTCTGTCTACTGTGGCTAGCCTGTGTTGTATAGCTAAGCATAGTATGAACTGGTGTTTTGGCACTACTCCTGAAGACATCACTAAATTTCTCGATACAGGTCTAGGAAGTTGTGGGATGAGAGATAAGTATGTCTTTCTAATGCTCTAACTGCCACCCATAGAAAATTGATCTACATGGCTCACAGGATCCACATTTTGAAACCATCTTCTTGCCTCAAATATTTTCCTAATAGCCCAGCTTGCTTGTTTTGGGGGTGTTCATAGTTGACAAACGATTGTCTTCATATAAAAACTATGTATCCACTACACCCGTAATGTATCCTTCTTGTGAGACAGAGCCCAGAGTAACTTACAAAGTGCTACTCTATTCCATACTCTGAAATCAATGACATATAGTCCACCTGCTGCCTTAGGAGTACACAAAGAATCCTATGCTACAAGTTCCTTCTTTGATGGCTCACTGCTGCCTGTCCACAATAACACTCTACAAATTGTATTAACCATTTGAATGATCTTTTTAGGAAGTAAGAACGCCTGTCCCCAATAGGTTTGCATTTCAAATAGTACACTCTTAATAAGTTGAAGTCTGCCACTATATGATAACAGTTTTGAAGACCAACACTTGATTCTGGCAGGGATCTTTTCAACAAGAGGCAAACACTGCTATATATTTAGCTTTTTAGATGATAAGGGAACCCCCAGATACTTAAATGGGGTCTCACCCCTAGTGAACTGCATTGTTTGCAAGATCTGTTCTCTAAATGCATCAGGAACCCCTGCTACATAGAAAGAACTCTTCTCAAGATTTGCTTGCAGCCCATAGACTGCTAAGAAGTGGTTAAAAACATGCAAAAGCAACTATATAGAGCTTTGATCAACTCTGCATCACATAATCAAGTCATCAGCAAAGCATATATGGACCAGTTGCAGTCTCTCACACTTGGGATGATAATTGAAATTAGGATTGTGCCTGAGTTGCTTGAGGGACTTGTTCAGATACTCCATAACAAGAACAAACAAGTAAGGTGACATAGGATCACCCGGCCTGAGTCCTTTTTTGGCCTGGAGTTCCTCTATAAATACCCCATTAAGAAGGAGAGAGTAGCTCACAGTGGTAAGGAGAGAGTAGCTCACAGTGGTTACACAAGTCATAATTAGGTCCACCAATTTGTTAGGCAACCCAAATTCTAACAACACCATTCTAAGGAATCCCCATTCAACATAATCATAAGCTTTCCTAATATCTATCTTCATAAAACATCTAGGAGATACATGTTTTTGACCATACCCTTTTACAAGTTCATGAGCCATTATTACATTATCTAGGATATTTCTACCCTCAATGAAAGCAGACTACGGGGAACCCACCAAAAAATCAACTACATATTTTAACTTTGCAGTCAAATGCTTAGAGATTATTTTGTAGATTGTTATACAACAGGCTATTGGTCTGAACTACTTCATATAATTAGGATTAGTAACCTTAGGCACTAGAGTTACAATATTGCAGTTTATACTTCTAAGCAATTTCCCATTATCAAAAAACTGCAATACAGCTAAAGTTACCTTCTCTCTTATAATATGCCAGTATTGTTTGAAAAATTCAGTAGGGAATCCATCAACACCAGGTGCTTTGCCAATAGGAAGACCTTTCACAGTAGCAAGGATGTCTGCTGTAGTGACAGGCTGCAGGACCTGTCTTTGTTGCTCAACTGATAAACAAGGGCTATCCTTAGAAATCTCAGGGTCAAGGCATGGTAATTCAGGAGCTGATGAACCCAGTAGTTGCTGGAAAAAGGATATGAATTCCCGTTGTATTTGTATTGGATCAGTAATCCTCTCTCCTCGATCATTGCAAATGGACACCACTCTATTTCTAGCTTGTCTTGCTTTTAAATGTGCATGAAAATATTTGGAGTTAGAGTCACCATAAGCAATCCATGTAGCCCTGGATTTCTACCTTAAAACTTGTTCATGAATAGTACCCCATTTCTGTAACTGTATCAATATCCTTCTCTCTTCAGCAATCAATACATCATCAAACATGTTCAACTGTATATTCTCTTATACAACCTGTAGATCCTTCCTAATCTCTTCTAGTTTTTTATCCAGAGATGACATCTCTCTATTCAGGTGCCTAGCTTGTGCCCCCAATACTTTAAGTTTCCTCCATACTCTCTACATAGTGTGCCCTTTTATCTGTTGGGCCCATATTTGAGGAACTAGTGCTTGAAACTGCTCATGATTGAGTAACACTGTCAGCAACCTAAAGGGTTTTCTACCAGGGTGAATTACCACACTGGTATCAACAGTTATTGGTGAGTGATTTGAGCATAATGGATTACCATAGAAATCCTCCAAACTAGTATACTTTATAAACTAATTTGGTTTCCCTAGTATCCAATCAATTCTTCTATAAATTCTCACCATAGCATCCCTCTTATTACACCAAGAATAATCACACCCTCTTATATTTAGCAGGCCAAGTCTAGTATCATCAAGACACTCAACAAAGTCCTGTATTTCCTGTTGTTGCATTGGTGCACCATTGATCCTATCATGGATAGCCATACAAGTGTTGAAGTCCCCCAAGACAAGCCAAGGCTCACCCATAGAAGCATGTATCATCATCAAATTATCCCAAATATCCTTTTTAGCTGCATTTGTATTAAATCCCTACACAAAGGTCATGTAGCTTGCAAAATCAGAGTCTCTATCCTCCACATAGCAATGAACCAGTCGAGGCTTGGAAAAGACAATATTGACATTGACCGTTTGATGTTTCCAGCATACCCAAATTCTTCCATTAGGTTCCAAGGTATAGTTTGCAAAACAACTCCACTCAGCCCCTAAGAACCTTTTCACCTTATCAGCTCTTCTTTGTTTCACTTTAGTTTCAAGACACCCAAGAGGTCTATTCCGTTCGTAAGCAAAAAGAACCTCAATTCTTTTTGCTTAAAGGACTGATTCAGCCCCCTTATATTCCAAGTGCAAAAAGATCATGGAGGGTGTACTAATGGCTGCTCAGGACTCTCAGAACCCTTTGTATCCTTCACATACCCTAACCCCTGCATATGACCTTGATCAAGCAACTGATTGGGGCTGGATCAATAACATATGTAACTTCACTCAAGTTTGTATTAGTAGCCTGAGTTGCAGGTAATACAGCAGTGGATGTTCCTGCGTGCTTAGATGGTTTAGCTAACCAAAGTGAAGTAACATGTTTCTTCCTTTTCCCTTTAGGATCAGCAACACCAATTTTTGGATCAGTAACAGTAGTCTTAAGTGCTATAACTGATGTAGAAGCAGGCTCAACTACCTTTGCAACTGCAGCAGCTTTGTTCTCAAGCTCTTTCTTCTTCTCAGAAGCAAGCTTTTTCAGCGGGCACACTTCAGTCTCATGACTAAGGCACATACAGTCCTGACAATATTCAAGCCACCAGTCATAGTCTAATTCCTGTACTCTGACCCCACCCTTAGCCTCTTCAATGATCATTTTCTCTGGAAAAGGTTGTGTTACATCAACCTCAATCATCACCCTAGCATAGGACTACCTCTCCTCTTCAGTAGTCAGTCTATCTGTACAAATTGGCTTACCCAAAGAACTAGCAATTCTGCCTAAGTTTTCAATCGACCAATATTGCACAGGTAGTTTGGAAAGGTTACCCATAGAGGCATATGCCTAATTGACTTTGACCCATATTAAAAACTGCAGACTACCTCTTTAACACAATAGGTCTATAATCAAATGTATATGGGCCATGCTCAAGCATATCCAAAGCATCCCTCTCAATATTGAACTTAAAAATGTAACATCCCCCATCATGAAGAAAAACCCTAGGAGTCTCAACAAAATTCCATATGGCATAAACAAATTTAAGCATTTGTTTGAATGTGGGGTTTTAACCATACCCTATCAGTGCACAATCCCGTCTCCTTTTCTGCTGCTCTAAGTCTTCTAGATTAAGCTTAACCACCTTTTGACCATCCTTAAGAACTGGAGGAAAGTAATTCAGCTGTTTACCTCTTTTTGGAGCACGATTATTCCTCCTAGGCTCAGGTGTGTCAATTGGAGATCCTTCAGCAGTGAACATCAAATTATGATCAGCTTGAGCTGCAGCTGTACCTCCATCTGGGACTGGATTTGGTGTAATTGTTGGTATGGAAGGGATAGGTCTATGCGATACCATTTTCGTCGGTGCTTGTTACATCTTCGAAGCTAAACTTGTACCCGACACCCATTGCATAAGCTGCACTGGTTCTAGCACTTGTGGAATTCCATTCTCAGGCGTAACAATCCTTTCCGTGGTCTCCAGTGGTTTTACTTGTTTATCACTGTGTGTAGACTTGACCGGAGCAATAGTAGTGGTGGTGTTTGCGGTTGTGTACGTTTTCTGGCCACTTGGCTCACGTTAGCAGTCATCGCGTAACGTGCACCTCTATGTTTCAAAATGGCTCTTCCACTTTAGCAGTCGTCACGTTTTCCCCTCAATGATTTTCAAACTCACTTAATCCTTAACATAAGTATGAAATCAGTAAATTTACGAGCTTGACGAGTTGAATTCATGGAGGGAGTTTGTTAGGTTTCAACATGTTGAATTTGGTCTTGGACATCTGATCTGAGGTGCAAAATTGACTACTGTTTCAAAGCATTTAGGTGAGACTTTTGAGATTTGTTTAGGAGTTTTCCTGTGTAAAATTCAAGTGACTCTGTTGTTGTGTCTTGTAATCGTTTAGATTACTGATTTGAAAGAGAGTTTTCGTGATAACATAAACCTTTTAAACTCTACAATTAGATTCTTGAATACGAAAATGGTGGCTGAAAAAAAATCAAAATTGTGAAAATTTTGTTGGAAACAATTGTGTACTGATAGTTGGATCTAAAAATCGCGATTAAAGCTTGTTTTTGGTAGTTAGAACGTGAAGAAAGAAGTAGAAACTCCATGGAGAGCCATTAATGAAACTTAATGTCACGACCCAAACCAGAGGGCCACGATGGGCACCCGGATCTAACCTGCTGAACACCACAGGACATACATACATCACATAATCATACATAAGTGTGGGCTATAAGGGCCGTCACGGGACAACCTGCTGACTAGTAGATATCATGAACTGATACCTCTACCACCTCTCGATGGACACTCACGCATAATATCTTTGGCTGACCGCAAGCATAATGAGACCAACAGTGCACCGCCCAATATGTAACTTACCACACTGAGTACATCGTGGTGAGGGTGGCCTCATCTGGCCAGACTCACCTCTATACCGAGAACCTGAGGCTCTGGAACCCTGACCTGGTCCTGGATAAGTAGATCGATTAGATCTCTAACCTGCGAACTGGGAAGGCGCGTAGGCTAACGGATTGGTTGCCGAATACCTAAGATACGCGCCTCCGATCACCTCCGTACTCACCGACGGAGACACGAAGATCTAGCTCTCTTACTTGGACCCCTATCATACTCACGCTCGGCCTTCCGCTGTTTCTTACGCTCCTTCAGGTTCTAAGCGTACACCTGAATGCGAAAAATGTCCATACCTATCTGAAGTGAGGCCGTCATGTAGTCATCAATCAAGTGTGGTCCCAAAGCGATCACGAACCAGTGAACCCAATCCTCCATCTCAGCTATAACAGCTGGAGCATATCTATCCAATGAATCAAAGCGAAGACTTCACTCCCGAACACTCATGTTCCCCTGTCTAAGGTTCAGGAACCTATCAGCTCGGGCTCGTTGAATCTCTGGCGGCAAATAGTGGCAGATAAAGGCCTCTGTAAACTCTCGCCATACCGCTGGAGGGTCATTCTCCCCTCTAGATAGCTCCCAAGTCTCATACCACTGAATATCAATATCCCGTAGTCTATAGGAAGCCAACTCCACTGCCTTAGTCTCGCTAGCATGTATCACCCTCAAGGTCCTCTGCATCTTATCAATAAAATCCCGTGGGTCCTCATTCTGATCAGATCCAAAGAACTCTGGAGGGCCCAAATTAATGAAATCCCCGACCCTCGCACTGACAGCCCTATCAGAAAAATCAACACCCGCGCCCTGGCATCGGGCCTGAGCGGCCACTAACCGAGTGAACAACTGAATAACATCCCGCATCTTCTGACCAGGTGCATAAGGTGGAGGAATTAGGGATGCTGGAGCTGGTGCTGGGGCTTGAGCTCCTCTATGCTCATCTGGAGTGGGCAGAGTACAAGAGGTTCGAGATGGAACCCCATTCTGGGACTCGCCCTCCTCGACATCTAGAGGTGGTACCCGATGGGTACTCCTACCTGCCACTGACTTGGCCTTCTGGGCCGCTGAAGCTTTCCTTGTCACAGGCATTACTGAAATTACAACACATGGTCAGGAAAAGGGAATTCTCATAACATGGCTCTATCGCACTATCTAGGATAAGAAGGAAAGACAACCATCCTAAATACCCTGCAACCTCCTATTTATAAGTGTGGTGCACAACGCACCCATAAACAAGACTCTACTAGACATGGCTTCATACAACCCTAGGACGAACTGCTCTGATACCACTTTTGTCACGACCCAAACCGGAGGGCCACGACAGGCACCCGAACATCACATAATCATACATGAGTGTGGCATAATCAGGGCGAGTGGGATAAATGCTACTAATAGATATTATAATCGGGAGAGGGACACAAGCCCGAAAAGGTATATATATATATATATATATATATATATATATATATAACATACAAGCCGACAAGGCTACCAAGATGACGTTACAACAAAATATAGGTCATGAAGGCCATAGAGCATCTGACTATGCATATTTGTCTACAAGTCTCTACCAGTATACAAGACGTAATAAGATCGGTATAGGGCCCCGCCATACCCATATGTACACAAAAGTATCATACCAAGCTACACTGCAACTCCGAAACAAGTGGAGTGCTCCAGTACAAGTGCAGAGAAGGCAGCCTAAGGGTGTGAACCGTCTCCCTGTCTACCTAAACCTGCCGGCATGAAACGCAGCGTTCACAAATAAAAGGTTGCCAGTACGAATAATGTACCGAGTATGTAAGGCATGAATAGCAACATAATAATGACGTGAAAGCAACATAAGATAAGAGAGAGTCAACCTGTATATCTGAATGCCACTGAGGGTGTGTGACGTTCATGCTTTCTTTTAAAACATATACATATATATATATATATATATATATATATATATATATAATCATCATTAAGCCGGTGCTCTTTGGAAATTATCATCTTCATATCATACCCAACTACAGTAGTGTGTATAATAGGTACCATACCCGGTCGACTATAGCGTGGCTCGGTGTCATAAAATAGATACATATATATAATGCATGAACGAGAGCACAAAGAGGTGTTATGACTCTATCGGAGTGACGTAAGTTCGATATACCTCCGATTACCACTTATGGAACTAACATCATCGACTTATCTCACCTTGAGGGATCAATGACCATAAGATAAGATCAACTACCATAAGACAAGATCAATAACATCGTAAGAAGATCAATAACATAAGCTTCTAATATATCTAAGAGTGAAGTCGTTATGGATATCATTCGTGTACGTTCATATCAATCTGATCATGCCAAGAGAAAGAAGGGGACAGCCTTAACATACCTTGTCGTCTACTTAACCACTCAACGTCTATCTTCCCGAGCTTGCAAATCTACATTCAAGATGATTCACCCTAAGGTTAAGTTGTTGAAATACTTATAAGGTCAAGTTAAACTAGTAGGTGAGTTAACGGAATTCAGACAGCATTTCCCTTATATTATCTACTTCCACCCAACTCCAAAATAAACTCCAAAACATTAATAACAACATCAACAGCAACATAACCAAGAGGTTACATTTAAACTAGACTCAAATCAGTCCAAGACTTCCTTTTAAAATCAGTTCATAGACAATAACATCAACACAACACCTTATGACCTTGCCACCATGATTCTCTTCACTTTTAAGACTTGTTACCTCCAAATCAACTCAACATAAGAGATAGAATGAAGAAAATACCTTATAGCTTGAAGAACTTCAGCCCAAACAACTTACTTCAAGACTAAGTTACCACAACTTCAACTAGAAGCAAGAACAAAGACCTTCTATGAACTAGTTGAGGTTTTAAAGCTTAATCTTCTCTTGTAATGATTTGGGATGATTATGGATGACTTGTGTTACACCTCAAAAAATTTTCCGTTGATGCACAGTGAATAGACTAACGAGAGAACGAAGTATACGATATTGCAATAAGTAAGGAATGACATTTGATGACCCTAAGTAAGATCTCAAAGACATTCGATGTTAGACGAGAAAGTTTGCCAAGAGAAGGCAAGGCATACGATAACTATCGGAAGAGATTTACGAGTAACAAGTTAATGATGATTTAATGATGCTTTAGAGGAGAGTTATAACGTCCCTTAGATTGCTAATGAGGTGATAAACAAGTATCAAGAAGGTTTCATAAGGATTGGAGATCAAACGAGTCGACGAGAACGAGTTCGTATTAACTGGGTATTAAACGGCCAAACATACTGGCCGTATAAAACATACGGACCGTATGTTCAGCCGTATAATCAGCCCAGAATGTCACCCCTCTCTGGATCAAATCTAAAGCCAGACATACGGTCAGTATAAATTATACAGACCGTATGTTGGTCCGTAAAATATGGTCGGGACAGATTTGTGTATTTAATAAGGGACCAAGTCTTGTTTCATTTCATTTCCCTCTTCACACCACTTCTCTCTATAACATCTCTCTACATTTCTCCCATAAGATTTCAAGAGAAATTAGTGTTCAACTTCATCAAACCAAGTGAATCAAGTATAAGAAACCCATTAAAGTTCATCCAAGACAAGAATCCAAGTGAAGGTGAAACTAGGGTTTTGCTCAAGTGAGGTGTTTGCACCCAAGGTTCATTCCTACACCATCTAAGGTAAGTTTTATGATATTTCCATGTTGTTTAAGGTATTTGAAAGTTGAAACACTTGGATTGCAAAAGGATATAGAAATGGGTCATGAATGTGGGAATAGTGTCACTTTTGAGTAAATGTTTGGATTGAGTTATGATTCTTGATACATTATGATTATAATCATGTTATAAATGATATTGAGAACATGGAATCGACATTGTATATGAATGAACTTAATCGTGTGATATGACTATGAATATGGATGATTGGAAGTGAATTGTGAAGTAAGGATAATGTAGGTGAATAAAGGCTATTGTGATGATGTTGTGAATGTTATTATTGATGTTTGGGAGTTGATATATGATACGGGGAAGTCGTATAAATAAAGGAGATGCTGTCCAATTTTCTCTAGCTTTAGTCATGTATGCTAAGTCATCGATTTCCTAATGATAGTATAACTCTAATGAAGGTAGAAACGTGAGCATTGAAGGAGAACGTGCAAGTTGATAGAATAGTTGAACGGAAAGGTATGTAAGGCTAACCCTTCTTTCATAAGGCATGGTTCTTTGGCCACTATCTATTCTTCTATGAGTCTATGATATCCCCTAGATGATTCTATCTCTAAAAGCTACTAAGCTCATGATCCTCGATATGTTACGATTGTACTAAGTTCCTTATATGATGAATAATCCTCTAGGGATAGATGTAATGAACGACGATAGAAATGATGCTAAAGATGCTTATGAGCTTATATGTATATGTGCCCATGTGTGGCTATTATGAAACCCCGAGCTTATATGGCCGGGTAGAATATAGTAGATATGTATATATATAATGCGCGCGCACCACTGCAGTTGGGTACGGATAACACTGAGCCTTGGTAGGGCCAGGTATGTATAACACTGAGCCTTGGTAGGGCCAGGTATGTGAGACACCGAACCTTCATGGTCGGGTATGCTATATAAAGGCTATGTATATGCAATGTATATGATGTGTAAATGATATGTATATGATATGAATATGAGTATGAATGGAAATATGAATACGAATACAAAAATGGATACGAAAGGTAAATGAGTACGGATATGGATGTATGTACACGGATACGCAATAGAAATGGAATGTCCCTATGAAAAGCAAGTAAGTGTTATGAAGATGATACTATTAACTTCCATCCTATGCTATTTCATATGTTGTCTATTATACTTTCATATTGATGTTGATCATGCTTTACATACTCAGTACATTCTTCGTACTGACGTCCTTTTGTTTGTGGACACTGCGTCATATCCGCAGGTGGCCAGGGAGATAGACTTGATTCATAGCTTCATTATTCAGGGACTACATAGCGGAGCTCCATTTCATTCAGAGCCACAACTTTTAGTATAGATTCTTTTGTGTACATATTCATTAGCACGGCGGGGTCCTGTCCCGCCTATGTGATATGACATACTCTTCTTAGAGGCTTGTAGACATGTGTATATGGTTAGATGTGTTTGGCCTTGTCGGCCTATATTTTGGGATATTATTCTGTTAGCCTCGTCGGCTTATGTACATTTATATGGGCATAGTTGTTAATGATGATATAAATGAATTGTCGCCCAATGAGGTTAGTATGATGATGAATGAAAAGTATGATTTAGCTATGTGGCTCACCTAGATGTAATGTGAAAGTATGTTAAGAGGTGCCCGGGTGGGTTAGCACCGGGTGCCCGTCGCGGCCCTCCGATTGGGTCGTGACAACTTGAGAGAGCTTAAAGGGTCACTAGGGTTCTGTTCTTATGAAATAAATGAACCCCAAGTCGTGGAAATAAATTTATAAGCCAAGAACAATTCTCCACCGCCACATTTTCACGGACCACTTTCTCGGACCGTGAAATGGTCCGTGGAACACTTCCAGTGAACCACCAAGTTGCCACTCATTCCACTGTGGCCAACCAATATTTTCACGATTCGTGAAATGATTCACGGTCCATGGAAATGGTTGTGGAATGGCCTTAACCCGATTTTCCGACGAGACGTATTCTTTTCGATTCGTTTGACGTCTAACTTTCGTACTCTTTTCCAAACATGTCTAAGAACTTATATAACTCTGAGATGCACCCATAGGCCTCATACATAACTTCCTAAATGATTCCCAATACGAGCCTAAGACAAACGACTTAAGACGAAACTTTAACGCACGCGAAAGATGAGATGTAACACTTGAAGCTTCAATTTCAAGTTTTGGGTTTCCGCAAACAAGCTTTGTTTCGAGTGAATGTTATTGCAAAAGATCAATTACGTCTTGGAGAGTTGATATCTGAAATTTGGGATAATTTGGTGAAGAATTCGGTGAGTTTTTTGGTGAATTTCAGCTGCAAATTAGTTGGAGAAGAAGAAGATTTTTGAATTTCAAAAATAGCCACATTTTTCATAAATAGCCCCTTTCTAGTTTAAAACAAAATTTTAATGGTAAATTAGATTAAATAAAAAGAAAAATGGTTGGGGGCTTTAAGATGAGGCCACGTGTCCAGGGGGAACGGGGCCGTTAAATGGAGTGATATATATATATATATATATATATATATATATATATATATATATATATATATATATATATATGTGTAGATATCATCGAAAAGTGAAACGGAGGATGGGTACGGCTATTTCGGGATAGTACAGGGGTATATATGACCCTTTGCCGAAGTTCTCTTTTTTTTTTTTTTTTTTTTTTAATCTCTTTTTCCTTGTACATGCATGAGTTTTTCCCCCATCTTTTCTCGAGCTGAAAAGTGAGGCAAGTATATGTGAAAATTACAAAATTACTTACTAATTGATTCAAAGCCAAGTCAGAAACTTTACTGCTTTTATCGCTGGTATATGAATGTATTTCTTAAGTTGTGTTATTATTCTACATCAATTATATATGCTATGATTTATGTCGCATTCTTGAGTAAAATGGCCATGGAACTTATTAGTTCTTTTTATTTTGACACTTATATTTATCAGCTCTTAAATTTTTCCCTTGATATCTAACCACCGTACATGGATAGTGGAATAATTATTTCTCATTTTTCAAGTAGAAAAACATATAGAAGAATTTAGTAAATGGAAGCTATCATATTTTTTAATTCTACTCTTTCACGAGCGGATAAATTCACCAGTACTCTATGAAACCTTTTAGGCGTTAAATGAAAGTTATTTCATTTAACTAAACTTTTAAATATTAAATGAAAGTTATTTCATTTATTGTCTCTGTAGTAAATAGATACTCCCTCCAATTTAATTTGTTTGTCTTACTTTTTTTAGCTTGTTTTAGAAAAATGTCTCTTTCCTAATTTGACAACTCTTTAATTCTAATATTCCACACAACATATTTAAGCCACATGATTAATATATATATACATATATGTGTGTGTGTGTGTGTTTGTGTGTGTGTATCTTTAGTTTCAAATCACAAGATCCAAAAATCTTATTTACTTTTTTAAACCTCATGCGCAGTCAAACTAAGATAAATAAATTACAAACAGAGGGAGTATATTGTATCAAAAAGACAGTTAATAAGAAAATCTAAGACATGCGAAAATTCAGTGCACCTTAAAAAGGCTACATTTGCACAAAGAAACATAGGTGGGACCCAGAAGTTCAAAAAGTTGTGGCGCCTCTCCAGCAAACACAACAATGATCATGCAGAACTAATCTGATTTTTTCGTCTAATCTATATATAATGTAAAACTAGGCATAGACAAGGTGATTTGGTATTTCTCTATGGCTTGCAATTGTATTTATCTTTTTTCTCCTTCTTTTTTTTTTTTGGCATTTTTCTCTTTTTTTGTATTTTTTTTTGTTAATTTCTGCTACTAATTAATGTATTATCAATAAATACCCAATTAAGGGTAAAAATCAACCGGCCGCCCAACCCATGTAGCAACCCCAATTAAATCTGCACTGGCCCACGTGGCATCCCCTTTAATGCTACGGAGTCTGTTTGTTATAATACTAGTTATGTGAGGCCCGTGCTAAGCCCGGGCCCAAACTCAAGATATAAAAGTAGATATTTTAACTAAAGAAATATAATTTGTGTTAATACAAGTGTACAACAACAACAACAACAACAACAACAACAACCATATACCCATTGTAGTCTCACAAGTGGGTAGTTATATGAAAGCAAAATTTTCATTCCACTCCTTTAATATTTTAACTTCCATTTTGATGAAATTATTTAATTCAAATCAAATTTGGAACTTGAATTTGACATTATAACTTATGTATCCTAATTTTCTCAAGTTATTTAGTTCTAAATAAATAATCTATACATAGTTAATGAACTTTTAAGACAAATACATAATTTAACTTTAAAGTAGATGGAGTCGCTCCTCTCTTAATCAGTGATTAGGGGTTCGAACATGGATATGGAAAAAAATCTTTGGAGGAAGCGCTCCCCTCCGAATAGGCACGATGCAAGTGCGAATTATCTGGATTAATTGGGCTCAAATGCGGATATCGAGCACCAATCAGAAAATCAAAGAACGTGAAAAATGGGGTAGGAGGTTCGATAGCTTTTGAAAAGTAGACTTTAAAAACAAAAACAAAAAAATTAACTTAAATAAATAAGACTAAAAGTAATTAATTAAAAAGTTTTAAAAAAAATTTAAAATTATTGTGAGGACTACAAAAGTCCCTGAAGTTCGATAGCTTTTGAAAAGTAGACTTTAAAAACAAAAAATAAAAAAATTGACTTAAATAAATAAGATTAAGGCATAAAAGTAATTAATTAAAAAGTTTTTAAAAAATTGGGAAATTATTGTGAGGACTACAAAAGTCCTCACATTTGCTCTTATATAATATAGTAATATCCAATTAAAGTACACTTAATACTCATTCAATTATAGTTACTACTATATACGTTAGTTTTCATTTCATCATGTGTTACTAATTCAATTGGATACTATAAATAGTAAAACAATGTTATCCTCAGCATACCATTCTTCCTTTTCATTTGAAACTCTTCACGAGAATTTTTTTATTTTTTTTTAATGTTTTTCTCATTATTGGTGTTTTGTCACAATTATTAATTATATATATAATTTTGGTGTGTAATTTTTATATTTGTTAGGAAGTGGGAGAGGATAACATATGGCCTTATTTGTGAGAAGTATTCGTCCAATTCAAGCCTAAAGAATACACTATCATTAGCGATATATCAAATTTTGTTACTACATTTGTTTGTTGCAAGCTTATACATGGATAGTGTGAATTCAAATGTTATACTTTTATCTTTTCTGGGTAAATGTCCTATATTAAATTTTTAGGAATAATTGTATTAATTTTATATTGACTTAGGTTATTTTTTCATTATTTATAAATTAAAAATTGTAATTTCATTTTAAACATGCGTTATAATTACTTAAACATGCGTTAGTTTTCATATCAAGAATAACTCTTGAAAACTATTGAAGTTCCTTCATCGAAGTTATTTATTGACATGTAACTTTTATAAGCTAACAAAATCTTTTTTGAGCAAGAAGATGATTTATCAATTTTATGTTTTATTGCTTTATGAGAATATGAATTGTAACGAATTGAAAAACCGAAACCGAACCGAACCGAATTTTAAAAACCGTTTGGTCGTTATAGTGTTTTTGACCCATTTACCTTTGTTAATCCTTCCGTTTGGTCGTTATAGTGTTTTTGTCCCTTTAATATGATTTATGACTTCGTGAAGTCATTGATTTGGTTCACGAAAGGTTTAAGTGTGATTTGAGTCATTGGTAGAGGAACTAGTTAAGTTAACGAGTTAGAGTTGACCACGGTCTGGGTTAAGGTGGCCGTGTCAATATTTTGAAAGTTCCAACACGTTTGTATGATGATTTAGGACCTGTCCACAAGTTTTGGTGAGATTCCGAAGAGTTTCAGATGGATTTGGGTTGTGTCGCGCTTGTATTCAATGTTTTCACCATAGTTCCTTAGGGATAAAGGGCTCCAGATTGATTAAACGACCTTTGTTTTGTGTTTCGATTGAACCATTAGATTCGTATCGTAATTACAAAGCTATAGCAAAAAGAATCATCGCATTTCGCCTCCGTATGAGGAAGTTATGGTCATTTTCGTGCGGCCTGTACCAGCAGGTCCACTGCAGCGAAGCTTGGGACTACTGCAGCGAAGACCGAGACCGCTAGGCGAAGTTCGGGGGCAAAAACCTATTTTTATATTGAAATTTCGAAGTCATTGCCCACAAAACCCCAAACAGTTTCCAAGAGAGAAAGAGGAGAATGTTATTTCATTCATTGGTGAAATCATCTTGAAGGGTAAGTCCCCACCTTTATTTGTTCCTTTACCTTTCTTCTTCAAGTTCCATGATTAGTTTAAGGTCCATCAATGGTGGGTGAAAATCCTAGAACCCTAGAATTAGTAAACCCTTAAATAATTAATGGATTGTTTATTTTGTTGTTGCCTAAACATCTAGGAGTGCAAGCTATCATTTTCTATGATGGGAATTTCATTATTAATTTTGAGAATTGTATATTGAGACTTAGGGTTCTAATAAAAACAGAAACTTTGGTCTAAAATCTGTTTGAAAGAGGTTAAATTGAATAGAAAACCCATGAATTGGAATAGTATGATTGTAGAGATAGAAGTTATGATAAATTCACCATTAAAAGATGGTTTCATCCAATCGAAAAGGGTAGAAGTAATTGGGTCTTCTTCCCCAATTGTTGTTCTTGTTTGATTAGAAGGTTTATCGCTTACTTAGCATTGTATTGCTAGACTTTGACCGTTCTAAGGCGTTTCGAAAACAGAAGGCTCGTGTGGTGTAGTTCGTGGCTCCTCTTATGCATTCGAGGTAGGTTACAACTTACTTTAGTTAGACTTTGATTAGTGAAACATATATTGTGTAGAATTGACGGGAGAAAGCATAACTAGGTCTTGAATACAAGATGTATGGTTGGATATTATCTAGGTTGGTATGACTTCTGATTATGTGGGCTTGTCGCCGTTGTTTACGCATTGTGAATGTGTAGTTGTATGCATATTGTGGTGATTCTGGATGGAGTTCTATTAGGATGGTTGTTGTTGATGGTGGCTTGTTGCCCTATTATTGTGATTAGACTTGTTACCTGAATTGTTGTATTGTGATACGCGTTGTACTCCATTCTCTCTTATTGTGAAAAATATCATCGGAGAAAGGAAGGATAATGAGTTTAGACCTGAATCGTGATATATATTTATGGTAGTACCCAGATGGAAACTTGACGTATGACTTCATCGTTGATGATGATATTGTGCATGGCATACATTCTCATTGCATACGTATATTGATTGTGAGTTATGACTTGGTGTTGATGATGGTATACGATAAAATGGAACACCTTGGTGAAGCAAGACTTAGTTGTGAGGTGTACTCGTTATATGTGGAAGTAAAGGGGGAAATAGACTCTTTGTGTTGACTGAGATGGTTTGTATGATTCATTCCATGGTTGAGCTGACTTATCTAAAGCCCTGGTATGGCTTATAGCATTGTGACTTGCACTTTCATTACATTTGATTTCACTGATTGATCATGCTTACTGTTGAGTTGATTTATATAAGTCTTGATATGGCTTATAACGTTGTGACTTCCATAGTATATTCATTGGCATTGATTACATTGATTTAAGCACTTTGCATCCATTCACTCATACATGATGGAAATGGTTCAGAAACAATTCGTGAAAGACTCGTGGCATAGCATGATGCCTTGTGTTTGACATTGATATTGCTAACTGTTCATAGTCCACACATACTAATGAACTAGATTACGCTGAGACACACATTGTGATGGATGATATTGATAATAATTGAAGATGGAACATATACATTTACGTAAGGCACATTTGACAGGGGTTGACGATGTGGACTTGGTGTGAACTCGTGGTCTGAGGTTCGTTCTGGAACGAGTGGTACATGGACACCATGGGTCCCCTGCAGGTCATGACTATCTGGGCAAATATTACCATTTAGCATGTGTGTACAGGTTTGAGGTATTTGGCCAGTGCATTGCATTGCACATCATCATATTTGGCATTGCATATCATTACATTTTATTCTGCATTATTATATGGCTCGTTTAGTTTTGATTTTGGTATGGTTTGTTGAAACGACTGTTGTGGTATAAATATGATCATCGACTGAGTTAAATTGTGGATTAGTGACTCTACCTAGGGTCGGAACTTGGACTTGTGATTATCAGGTGAGATTATTGAGACTTGACAAACTTGTGGTTTAGAAGCTTCATCTTAGGCTGTGATTCAATTATGGGATATTATGTGACTTGGATTGAGCATTATGTGCCCATCTGTTTATCTTGTGGATTTTATGCTTATATGGGTGAACTAATCTTAGTCGGCCTATGATGCTTACCGGCACATAGTTTTTCTACTGATACTACCTTACCGCACTCTTTTTGAGTGCAGATTGTGTTCCAGAGACTTCGTCCAGACCACATCTCTAGCTTGAAGCTAGTTTGCTTGATCAAATCCGAGGGTGAGCTTGTATTCATGCCGTGCCGCCCAAAGATCTTTCCTTTATTGATGTCTACTTCATTCAGACATTATTTATTATTATATTTTATAGATATTTCACTCTTTAGACATTGTTGGTTAGAGTCCTTGCACGGTGACTTTCAGATTTTGGGGAGGAATAGTTAGACTTCCGCACTTTTATTATTTGTTATTTATGACTTGGTTAGACTATTTATTCATTCACTTATTTATTGATTGATAGAGTATATATGATTAAAGAAGTTTAAATTGTCTAGTGATTAATGGGTTAACGGGTAAGGGTTCGCCTACTAGTGATAATAAGGTAGGTGCCCGCACAATCGGTAATTTGGGTTGTGACATGAAGATAAAGAATTATAACTAAGATTACTTATGAAGTGATTTTTAGATCGCTTACACCATAGTGTTTGTTGTTGTTTTGGCTTGGGAGACGATAAAAGCTTGGGAAAAATTAAGTACGTTGAACAGTTTGATGAACTCTTAGAGGCCGACAGGCATCACTGATATGATATGATACTGAAAGAACTCAATGTTATCTTTCTAAGCATATTTACAATAGTTGTAGAGCTAAATGAACACCATTTATCACGTTACTATTAAAAGTATTACTATTTTAATTTTTTAAATTAGAAATTGATATTAGGAGTAATATAGATTGTGTAAGAGAGGAAGCTATATTTATCTTGATTCACATGCTTTGTGCATAAAAATTATGGTAGTTTTCAATTATATAATTTATCTTTTTCTAACCACATATCATGTCCCTACATGTATAAATATTCCAAAGCTATAGGATGACTATATAATTTCATAACAAGAGCTTATTTCAGTTAACTAATTTTGAAGATTTTGCTAAAAGAGGTTCATCGTAGGCTAATTACACTGTTTACCGGTATTATAGATGCTTTTTGATTGATCAATTGTTATTATACATGAAACTCAAAACCCCAAATCTTTCATTTTTTTTCTTTTTTTCTTTTTTACTCAAAATTATAACACATGATTATTTATTGTGCTCAATATTAGCAATTTAGATTATTTGATATTCTGAGACGCTGAAAGGTGAGAAGAAAAAATAATAAAGAATAGAGTGGAAGAAATGTTCCTTTTCTGGAATAGGAGCTTATTTGAGGCAATAAGATTTTAGGGAGACATTATTAAGGAATAGAAATGGTAAAAAAGAAGAAGATGGGAATAACAGTAAAAAAAAAAATTTAAAGGGGAAGGAAAAGAAAAAGATAACAGAAATGTAATTTAATGGACAAATACTGCACATTGACTTCCCAATTATTTAAAATTTCATGTATATATGAAAATTACACATACAAGCACACATATTCTCTTTCTTTTATCTCTTTTTAGAATATGCTAATGATAAATGATGTTCATCTAATAAGTTCTACATCTAATAAAAATATATTCATATTTATGATTTAACAAATTGTGTATAAATTTAGAAATCATATGAATATACATGATTTTTTTAATCTATTCTATATTTAATAAATTCATAAATTATAGATTTATTAATGTTATTTATAACTGCGTGAAGCGTGCCTTCTTCACTAGTACAAGTATAATATCCTCACAATACAGTCAAGTACGATAATATCTTCAAAGTGTAACAATTCCAGAAAGTCAAAAATATCCCTAAACCAGTAAGCATGAATGTTAACGGACATGAGTAGAGTTATTAGCGTAAAAATAAGGGATTCTCTTTTTTGTACAAAATTTTTGAGGCTCGAATTCGCAGCTTTCGCCTTCATAGGGTGGTCCTCTAACCGATTGAATTATAAATTTTAAAAATTGAGGTGTACATCTTAAAATATTCAAATTTAATTTCGCTGCTAACTTCCATTTATAAGATGCTTTAATAGAAATAATAATAGATGGACACTTAAATTTGGCATCTCTTTGTCAGTTGAACACTCTAACATACCAAATGATCATCTACACATCTCGACTCGTTTTCACTATGTCTGTTGAACACTCAAATTTTAAAAATAATTATCTAAATACCTCTAAAATTTATGTGCCACGTCAGTATTATGCCTGCTAATAATAATAGAAAAATATGTTTTATCGGAAAAATATGTTTTACCGAAAAAAAGAAGGAGGAAAAAATAAGGTTGAAAGTCCTCGAGAAAAGGTCATAAATAGTCCCTCATCTATGGGAGTAGGTCTAAAATGGTCCCTTAACTATACAATTACCGATTTTAGTCGCTTTTACTATCCAAAAACTTATCAAATTTGGTCTCCGTTTATTTTTTTATATAAACAGCGTACAAACTCATAAACCTTCGTGAGATTAATCGTTAAACCATTCCTCGGACCTATATTTCTCTCCCTCGCTTCTTTTTCCTTAAGTTCCTCTTGTTTAAAAAAAAAAAAAGCATTACGGGTATGTCGCTCTCGAGTCTCTAAATTCGAAAAGACAAACTCAGGCACAAAATTTCTGTAACCATTCTTCTCAAACACTACTAAAAAACTGGTAAAAACCGACGGATTCCGTTGGTTTTTTCAATAATTTTTTTAAATCTTTTTTTTTTAAGAATTTTTTTTAAGAAAACTGACGGACTGTGTCGGTTATTTTTTGCACAAAAATGCGTGAAAAAAATATAATTATTTTCTAAAATAAACCAATGGAATCCGTCGATATAAAAAAACCGACGGAAACGGACTCCGTCGGTTTTTAGAGCGAAAAACAGTAAAAATTAAATCAATGTAAGTATATGAATAAAAAATATCAGTGTTCTAGTGGTAAAGCCCTTTAATGCCAATGAACATACCCGGGTTCGATTCCAAGTTCCTACATTTCATTCTTTAATTTTTTATTTTTTTTAACAAAATCGACGGACTAGGTCGGTTTTAATCGATGCAGTCTGTCGGTTACGAAACGCGAGAGAGAACTTGAGATTTTTGTTTTTTTTAACAAAATCGATGGACTAGGTCGGTTTTAACCGATGCAGTCCGTCGGTTACGAAACGCGAGAGAGAACTTGAGGAAAAAAGTTGAGGTTAAAGAATGAACTTGAGGAAAAAAAAGCAGGGAGAGAGAAATATAGGTCTGAGTAATGGTTTAAGATTAATCTCACGAACGTTTATGAGTTTGTATAAAAAATAGATGGAGATTAAATTTAATAAGTTTTTGGATAGTTAAAAGGACTAAAACCGATAAGTGTATAGTTAAGACAGCATTTTATACCTGCTCTGTAGATAAGGGACTATTTATGGCCTTTTCTCGAAAGTCCTCCTTGCTGGTCTACACCAAGGCACAATCCAATATAGACTCCTTTTCATCTTGTCTGCTGAATTGGTAGAGAATCGGTCTGATGGAAATCCCCAAGAGAAAAGGGTCGAAGAAGAAGAAGAGAGGTGGTTCAAAGAGAAGAATGACATCTGAACAGACTTGGGCATACAATTGTGTGAGTGAATGGGTTTTCGTGGACCGCTCTCATTCTTCACCCACTGACGATTTTGCCCTTCCTTGGAATCAGCCTAAAGAGAAATTAGTGTTTGAGTTACATTCTCATTCTCTTCATAGTGATGGCTTCTTATCACCTTCCAAGCTCGTCGAAAGAGCCCATCAAAATGGGGTGAGTTAGTACCCTTTTCCTCTCCTTAACATGTAATACTCCCTCCTCAAATTACTAGTGGGCCCAATGTCCATTTTTTTGTTGGTTTGTACCTTCTATTATGATGAAGTTTCTATTACATTATTCGTTTAATCTGCAAAAACTTTATAGAGATTTTTCTTAAGTGAAACAACTGTTTCAAACATTAGAAATTGTCACTATTTGTCTTTACAAACCGGAACACGTTATTTATAATTATGTACACAAAAATTATTAAAGCAAATTTCAGATTTGTTTAACCTAGCTAGCAATTCATTTTTTTGCATCTACTGAGTACTGATACTAAAAGTGATTTGCTTTTCCCTCAAAATATTAGAAGTGATGTAAATTTGAGTTGTTTTACATTGGATAACACATTTTTATTCAATTAATATTTCAACTATTTTAATTATTCTACTCAATTTAGATACAATTACTTTATCAATATGTTGTTCAAAATATCCAGAACATTATCCTAATTGGTCTAGAGAAATTAAGTAACCCGTGTGAAATTTTAAAATAGTGCACCACAAATAGAAAAAAGAATTTACAAAAATCTCAGGCATAGTTTAGCTTATATGGCCAATAACAGGTTGCTAACCTTCTGATGCTTGTAGAAAGATAAATGATGGATTTCAAAGTTCAAACATGCAAATAGACGTGTAAAATGGCACATTGAAGCGGGCCCACTATTTCATCAAAATTTTCACACAATATTCCTGGATACCCAAAATGCCCTGCTAAGCAGGGATGTCAACGAAGTGTTGTGTGCTTCAGCAGCACACTCTCACTTCTTATATAGGAGAATATGTCGCGTTTTCTAAAAATAGTTGTCTCAAATTATTTATCGTTTTAGAAGTTCAAGACAATTCATTACTCCCTCCGTCCCAATTTAAATGTCTTAGTTTAACTAGGCACGGAGTTTAAGAAATAAAGAGACACTTATGAATCCTAAATTCTATAATGTAATAAAATGTCCTTTGAATCTTGTGATTATAAATTTATCACGTAGGATGCTTGGATTGTCAAATTACTAAATATAAAAAGAGGCACTCTTTTTGGAATATACCAAAAAGGAAAGTAAGACACTTAAATTGAGACAAATGGAGTATTTCTTTTCCCATTTTACCCTTAGTATTAATTGTTCTTGAAGACTACAAACACCTCTAGGGAAACGACACACAAATAAAGTAAATATTAAATGAAGAGAGATTATATCTTAAGATATAAATAAGGGCAAAATAGGCAAACCCCTCCTAATTAATATTTTGTTAATGGGCGTGTAAGGGAGAAACACGACAAATAATATGAGGAGAATGAGGGAGTAATAATTCTGCTCCGTATTCTTTTCCTCAAATTCTAGTGGAGTGGGATGAATATAGAGAGCCTACCTCAACTAGTTTGAGATTGAAGAATGGTTTTATTTTTGTTCTAGTGTAATTCCATTTATCCTTGTTGATTGGTGTCTGTGCATTTAGGTGATTATAAACACTCTTCTTCGCGAGTTCCACACCTCGATGCTGAGTTGGCCAAATATTTGTTCCCGATCGACAGCAGGCACGTGGAGGCCAACTCAGCATCGAGGTGTGTTTTAATACAAAGGGAGTTATAGTTTAGGTAGCTAAATGGAACAATGGATAGTTGAGGTATGAAATTCGCGAAACGGTGATAGTTTAGGTGTGTTTTTGA
Source organism: Lycium ferocissimum (assembly GCF_029784015.1). NCBI lineage: Eukaryota > Viridiplantae > Streptophyta > Magnoliopsida > Solanales > Solanaceae > Lycium > Lycium ferocissimum. The sequence continues at coordinate 69,321,736 of NC_081348.1, read as the reverse complement.
CCATTAGGTCTTCTTGTAGAGTGTAATTACTAGACCTTGAGATTAATGATATGAAGGTTCAAGTATTAATGATATGAAGGTTCAAGTAGTTTCTCTGTCGTTAGGCTTCATTCCAGCGAACATTTCAGGTTATTGTAAGGAGATGGAACAAGAAAATTGTTTGCTGAGTAGTGCTGGATATTGGTTATCCAGCCACATCGGTTGTCACAGTGGTGTCATTTCACTCATTAGTATTATTGCTTTGTCTTTTGAAAACAAAAAGAAGCTGCTCGAGAAAAAATATGGTAGCACTTTGAATCAAGTAATAAATCGGAATTGACTCTTTAGGGAGGAAGATGCTATAGATTCCATTTGTAACACCTTGAAAATGTCATTAACCTTACCTGCGCTCCCGTAGTCCCGTGTGATATATTCTCCACCTATCTGCAAGATATGATATGAGCTCAGTTACAGCTTTGCACGTGAAAGTGTTGAAGGTCTACTTTGTTGAGGTTGTAATTTCATTGAAGCTATTATAAATATCTTGGCGGTCCAAGTCTTCTTGCTATTTTGTTCTTTTATCTGCCTACTACTGTGGTAAAGCATCTAAACAGTGAAAGGTACCCATTTTGGCTTCCAATCTTTATTCTCTTTTACTGGGATCCGCCAAAATTGGATGAAGCTGAAACATAATAGTTATAGAACTGAACTTGAAGCATAAATAGTTCTGTTCCAGACCTTCTGACATACATGAAACTATTCTGTTTCCATCTTCCTTTTTACATGAAGATCTTGCTCAGTTGTTGGTGTGTGCCCTTCTAGCTATTTAATTTTCATTCCTATCTAATCATTATACATTACCATGAAGTTCCGGTTAAGTCTCATTTCTATGTTTGCATCCATAAATTAGAACATGGAAATCCTAGTTAGCTAATATTCAACCTATGCTATTTAAAACCCGTGAAACCTTATGTGTCGTTTTGGAATAGGTGAATAACCCAAGTAATTTAATTGCACTCGACTTGTAAAAAGAATCAGAAGTTCACGAAATGCTATGATCGTATACTATTGTCCTAGAATATTCTGCAAGCTTTGACTAAAAATCAATATACAGTCTGACTGCTATCAGATGTGTTAAAAACGGAACATGGATTGGTTTTTTCCTAATTCTGAGTGGCAAAGTGTCTAGGTTAACTATTCTCTAGCTGTTCAGGAACACTGAATGTTATTTAGCAAACAAATTAATGCCTTGTCTAGAGTGGTTGCCTTGTATCCTGTGCGGTATTCTAGTTCTTCAAAAGGAAAAGGGTTATTATTTCACATACTCCTGGGATATGGGTCCTGAGAACCGGTATCTTCAATTTTATCAAGTTCCATAAGTACTGAAGTTCCATAAGTACTTCATAGATTATGTTTAGGTAACCATCTCTGTCCTATAACTGATGACAGTAAACAGTGACATGGCCAAGTAACATTCTTTCACTTCTGTTGTGTGAGGGTTGTCAAGAGAGCCACATGACATTCAACGATAATTAGCCATCATGCCATGCCTAAAGTTAAATTCTGGCCAGCCTGCATCACCTAAGGTCCACTGTTTATCATTTTTGTGTTTTTTTTTTTTTGATGAAAAGGTACAAGTTTTATTGGCAAGTACAAGAAGGTACTGCAATGATACAGAGGAAGTTCTTCTCCTTCTACAGATTGAAGGAGTACATAAGATCCATCAAAAAGCCAAAATCGGCTACGACATTCTTCTTATACCAAACGAAACGACTCTTAAAGACATTTACACTTCACATAGGACCTATGTTCTTTCTTTCAGCAGAAGCATCTTCTGTTTCTTTCCAGCCAAATGATCCCTAGCATTCAGATAGGTACTGCATTCCCAAGCTGCTTACATCCCTTTATAGTGATCTGTCCATTCCAGCTGGTTAAAGCTTCCGAATGCTTCCAAGTTTATACCCTATGTACTCCAAAGGTATTTAGGAACATTGACCATAGCAGCCACATGGAGAAGAGTGTCATAAAAGATGATTGACAGATACCAAAGCTTCTCACATCTGTAGCACCTACTGCTAATTATGATCTCACTCTCGTGTAAATTATCCTTGGTTAAACAAGCATTGTGTGCTGCAGTCCAAGTGAAACTTGCTGCCCTGGGTGCAATGGTCCTCCAAATCATCTTCCGGGGCCAGTTTTCATTGCATCTTCCATGCCCAACTGGAATTCTTATAGCATGCTTTGACAGTGAAATTAGGCAAAAGACATAAATTGACCCTTAAACTATAACCCAAATGTCGATATCACACCAGTGACCTATTACACACCTAATATATGAAAAAGTGATATTATTTACCCCCTGAGAGCTGATGTGGCACAATAAATAAAAATAATAAAAAAGGAGGCGCGTTTTGGTTATATATTATTTATTTTTCCTTTTTTTTTTAATTGTAAAATTCATTTTTTTTGTAACCCCCACCCCGCCCCTCATTTTCTTCTTCACTTCCACCTACGCCGGAGCTCCGACGAGCTCGTCTCCGGCATTTTCTGTTTCTGTTTTTTTTTTTTTTTCTCAACCATTAACATTCACAATTGGTATTACTTGACAAGCAATTGTTGATCTTCAAAACATTGAGGAGGGAACATTATCATTACAGAGAGAAGTTAAAAAATACACAAAAAAACAATCCGATGAGCTTCTTCAAGCTTTCACACAGCAGTTCCATTAGTCTGGTCAATCTTCTACCATATTCCAATCTCTCATTCTAATCTTCTTTCTCTCAGAATTATTACGCAAAAAATCATTGCCGATAAACTACAAATTATTTCCACGAGTTGAAACCATTTCAAATTCTTAAATCTGAAATGGGTAGTCGAAAATGTTGTTGGGTTACCAATTTTGAATCTGAAATTTTTGTTTGTTGGTGATTTGTTAGTCCAAATTGGTTTGCAAGTAAAAAGATAATGGCTAGGGTGAAAAAATGAAGAAGAAGAAGAAGAAGAAGAAGGGGGGTGGCGGCGGCGGCGTGACGGTGGTGCTGAAATGAAGAAGGAGGATTGGGGGGTGGGGATGGCGTGAAGGTGGAGGAAAAGGGGGGGGGGGGGTGAAATGAAGAAGAAGATGGAAAATCAGTTTTTTATTAAAGTTTAAAAATCATTTTTTACTTTAATTTTGTGAATAAAGTAAAAAAAGCAAAATTGTGAAAGAATAAATAAAATAAATAAAAAAAGAAAAATTGTGAAAGAATAAATAACGTGTCACTGACGTGTCGCGCGGGTGTGGAACACTTCCACACCTGAGACTGGTTATATGTGCGTCGGGGGGTAAATAATATCACTTTTTCATATATTAGGTGTGTAATAGGTCATTAGTAAAGTTTAAGTGTGATATCGCCATTTGGGGTATAGTTTAAGGGTCAATTTATGCCTTTTGCCGTGAAATCATCATCTTTTCTTCCAACCAACTATCGGTTTGCATTTTTGTTTTGTAATTATAGCCCACCTTTAGTCTGAACTTGTCATTGGATTCATCCCGTAAGTAATATGATGCCCCATACTGTTTTCTCACCAGATTGATGCACCATTTATATCTTTTACCATATTTATTGATTATCACATCCATCAGTAATTCCTCTTTGTTGCCTTGAATCTCCAATGCCACTTTAAAAGCAAACTTTTGTTCCGTATATTAAGATTTTTCAATCCGAAACCTTCAATTTTTGTGACTTGTGACTTCTATTTCAATAAATTCATCTTTCTTCTATCTTAATTTCCTTCTCAGAAAATTTCACCGTATTTTATCCAATTGCCTTTCCACTTTTTCAAGCATAGGAAATGACATTAAGTGAGTAGGAATCCCATCCGGCACACTAGTTACTGAAGCTAGTAAAGAGAATTAACTTATCCATTTCCGGGATAGGGAGAGGTGGCTTGTCATTTCATTCTCTTCGAAACGCTAGACAATGCGAATTTATACCTTTACTTTGTTGAATAAGTGATCAAGTGAGAAGCTATCTAATCACACATACAGAGGAACTGTACAGTGTTTGTAGGTGGGGAGAAAAGATCCAACATCAGTAAAACATTGACACCTATTTCTCTTTATATAAAAAAATGTGCTTCTGCTAGATTATTTTTCTCACAATTTATTGGCTAGGTTACCTTAACTGTTAGTTTTTTTAGGGACATGTAATTGCATATTGAGCAACTAATTAAGTGCAACTTGCTCATAACAGGTGAAAGTTCTTTCATTGACAGATCATGATACTATGTCTGGCATCCCTGAAGCACTGGAAGCAGCTAGTAGATTTGGCATTAAAATTATTCCCGGAGTTGAAATTAGTACAATGTTCTCCCAAGGGTCAGTATTGATTTGGTTTGACGTTATACCTTTAAACAGGGCAAAGATATAGAACTTATTTTGGCTCTCTCTAAAGTACTCTATGATACCATCAAGTCTCCCTTCATTTTTCTGTTTTTGGTGTTTCATTACAAAATTGATGACACTGGAGATTTATGAATCCTGTCATCACTCAACTGCAGAAATTTAAAGGTTCTCGTTACAGGAGGGACTCTGCATCAGATGAACCAGTCCACATTCTTGCTTACTACAGCAGTTGTGGACCAGCAAAATTTGATCAAGTAGATAAGTTCCTGAGTAGTATACGGGATGGACGTTTCCTCCGTGCCGAGAACATGATTTTAAAACTTAACAAACTGAAGTTGCCACTTAAGTGGGAGCAGGTAGCAAAAATTGCAGGAAAAGGAGTTGCTCCAGGGAGGCTGCATGTTGCCCGTGCTATGGTTGCAGCTGGCCATGTAGAGAATCTAAAACAGGCATTTTCCCGATATCTTTATGACGGAGGACCTGCTTATGCTACGTAATCATCACACTTTTGGTTAGACAATATATAGCTAAGGTTATTTTTATTTCAATGAAAAGTTTGATGAAGAGTGCTTGCTGGGATACAGGGGAAGCGAACCACTTGCAGAGGAAGCCGTCCAATTTATATGTGAGACAGGAGGTGTGGCAGTTTTGGCACATCCATGGGCATTAAAAGATCCAATTGCTGTTGTTAGAAGATTGAAAGAAGTTGGCCTACATGGTATAGAGGCCTACAGGAGTGATGGAAAACTAGCAGGTACCAGAACAATTGCCCTAATGTTTACTGCTACTTCTTCAAATGATTTTTGTGAATGTTACTTTTAGATGTATACCTTGAAATAGTGCCTCATAATAGTAATCTGATTGAAATATACCAAAAAGGGAATAATCAAAATGAAATTCTTATTATAGCAACTGTGATCCCTCTTAACTTTTCACCTTCCCGTTCCTCTTCTATTGGTTGGATGTCAAGCAAGATGTGTTGATTTTGTGAATTATTCTGCTTTTATACATAAATGGACTAATATTAGCAGGTAAGTAATGGTACTGACAAGTTTCGAACTGTGAGGTTTTGAGTCTTCTTGACTGTTCGAAGAAAGTAAAATGTTTGCAAGTTTCCTAATTAACATGAAAAATAGTTGATATACGTCGGCATTGTTTCTCCCTATTTTCATGGTACATAGACGTCATAGGCTGAAACTATTTATGTTAAATAGTTGTATTAATTTTGTCGTCTTTCATTGTACAAGTTTTAAAGGAACCTTTGACAGATACCCAGCCTATTTAGAAGTCAGTTCTTGCGATGTAACTTACTGCCTACTTTCTTTCTTCTTTTGTGGATGTCTTGCCCTCACCTCAATCATATCTCGGGTCAGATGTCTTGCCCTCGAGTCGAACCATAAATATAGTTGAACAAATTGATAAAAATATTCATTTACTCATGAGTTTGTACCCACACTACCACATAGTAATAATGGGTGTAGTGATACTCTGCATCCACTGATCTGAAATCCCGGATCTGCCTCTAATTGTATTCCCATCCACCTGTTATGAGCAGCATACAGTGACCTAGCAGATGCTTATGATCTGCTGAAGCTTGGGGGTTCAGATTTCCATGGAAGAGGAGGGAAGCAGGAGTCTGATGTGGGAAGCGCGGGCCTTCCAATGTTGGCGGTCCATGAATTTCTCAAGGTGGCCCGCCCTATCTGGTGCAGAGCCATTACGGAAATTCTGGAGAATTACATAGTTAATCCCTCAGAAACAAACTTACAACTTATTATGAGTTTTGGAAAGCCTAAAGTTTGCTGGGGCATTTCTCCTGGGAATTGTCCTGGTGATTTTATCAGCCGATGCTTATCATTCTGGTTGACAAATGAGGAGAGACAGAATGTGGAATTTGAAGCCATCAAACTGAAGCTTGCAGCCATCTCAGTCAATCAATGATAGAAACAGGTTCTGCAGTGCGGATATCCATTTTTGCCATAATTTTGGGACACCATAGCTTAACATATCTATCTATCGTCTATATTAGTTTAATTGTGGTCACAGAAGAGGTGATGTGGCACATCTCTTAGGCAAGGAAAACTATTTATCATTTTTCTCATCTTGTTGGCCTTTCTTCTTTATTGTTTTTGTTTTTGTTTAACTGGTTAAAAAAGTCAAAAACTTCAAAGACATCCGACAAAATGAAAGATGAAACTTCAACTTCCAAAACTGCATGTACGTTTTCCATAACTCACCCCATTTCATTTTCCATCCTTAATGAAGAAAAAGGTGGTCTTGCCTGCTTATAAGAGGACTGGGGCTAAGAGTGTTGATTCGAGTGAGCCAGCCTTAGGCAGCAATAGCAACTGACAGCTATATATGTTTTGAGCTTAGATTCTGTTGAGATAATGTGAATCACCAAAGGAAAAGCTGATATCTAATCCATCTGCATATAGCAAAACTCTACCTATGAGTGTATTATTGCCTTACTTGAAGATGAGCCCATGAAGTTTGGGCCTATCAAGAATAGAGGCATTCAAGTCTGAAGAGTAACAGACAGTAAGGATTTTGCTTTGATGCCCATGAAGGAACTTCTTGTGCGTGGAGAAGTTGTTTTCTTAGTATTGCCTGCTGACTTTAGTGAACTTTATTTATTTATTATTTGATCAGAGGGCAGAATAAATTAGGAGCATATAGTTTGCCTTATGGTGCGTCATGATTCGTAGGGGTGTTCATGGTCCGGTTTGGGTCGGTTATTGATTAAAACCATAACCAAACCAATTTAGTCAGTTTTTAAATGTTTAAAACCATAACCAAACCAAATAAAATAATAACCACCGGTTTGGTTATTGTCGGTTTGGTTCAGTTTGGTTCGATTTTTCGGTTTATGACTAGCAGCCATGAGACTTATCAGTAAAGCATTAAAAAGTTGAAAAAAGACATGTTTTTTTTTTTTGTTCAAACGATAACTTTTATTTATAGTTTAAGATGGAACATACATTATAGAAACATTTTCACTATTAGTGATAGTGTAGTACTCAAGTTACCCAAAGTTGCTAAACTATTACATATAGAGCTAAAAACTAACTTAGTAGTGGCTGCACCATTTTTGTCATCTTAATACACATATCTGGAAATAAAGTAGAGCATAGGAGCTTTTAGTTGTTGTTACAAATATACATATTAATTAAACATAAAGGCTACTTAAAATTAAAATGAAAATATATGAAATAAAAAAACTGTGTAATGATCCCAAACTTTGGAGTAGTACTTGCATTTTGCCCTCAATTCTCCTATTTTATTAAAAAAACTTTGTGTAATGATCTCAAACTTCGGATGTTTTTCTATCATTATCCCCAAGGCTAGGTCTCGACGAGGAGTTGTTCTTTTACGCTCTTTAGGAAGATTACCCACGGAAGAAGTATTAGGGCATTACCATGTGCTTGAGTTGCGAGCAAATGTTGATGTTTCTTGAAGTTTAGGACCCATTCGGACAAGAAAAAAAAAGGTATAAATTCGAAAAAAGAAGAAACAACCTAAAATCAAATGGGCGACAAAGAAAAGGCTAAAAATTTAAGTTAAAGACATTAGACTCTAACGTGAACACACGTTAGTAGGTTTACACTTAAAAGAGTTAAAAGACTTAAAGACATGGGCTTCGACATATTCTTAAAAACATGGGCCTGGACATATTCTTAAAAACATGGGCCTTATACAATAATGTGAAATAAGTAGACCAAAAATCAAATTAATGATTAAAAGGTATAAAATATCTATGATTATTTATGAAAAACTAATATTATACATATAAATAATTATAAATTTATGTATATAATTTATCGGTTGGTTCAGTTATTTATTCGGTTATTTTTTAATAGAACCATAACCAAACCAAATATCGATTTTTTTTTATTCGGTTTGGTTAAATTTTCGGTTTGGTTTTGGTTTTAACCAAAACCGTGAACAGCCCTAATGATTGGAAATGACTATTGATTATAGTGCTTTGAAATTGAGTTTTTTTCGCAAGATTTGTTGAGGAAATAAGATCTCTTGGTCTCTTATAATTTGAATAGAAGAAAATGGCCTTTTCAATCTCTTATGTGTTTTTTTTTTCAGATCTCTTATGTGTAAAAAAGGAAAGATCTCTTGCAAAAGGGTCATAAAACAAAAAAAAGTTTGTAAAGGGCCAAAAAACCATTTCTCCCCGATCTGTTAGAATTTACTTTTTAAATGGTTTTTTAATTAAAAAAACGAATAAGCTCAATAATGGAATGTGTATGTGTATGTCCTGGTATTACGAAAGGCATTTAACTTTTCTCATTTTTTATTTTATTCCCCTATGTGTTATTTTTTCTTATTTAAAAAGCTGAAGAATTATCTAAAAAAATTATCAGTTATTATAGGTGCAGTACCCGATTCCAGAGGACAAAAATATATTATAAAAGTATTCACTAAAAATAGAAGAAGTTGTGCTGAATTCTTTTTTGAATTTTCATTAATTAAGTTGGTTAAGGTATCTGAACCTGTATATAGGAGTCTGACTAACCGTATGTTGACTAGTTAATTAGTATATAAACTTGTGTTCCTATGGTACTAGACTATTTCAATTCGACGAGATTACATGTTATTGTAGATGATTCCATTTGTCGTCAGTAGAAAATGAATTGACTTCCTATTCATTCTAACAACTGCCAGGAGCAATGTAGTGGATAGGATAGCAAAGTGTTGATAAGAAGTAATTGGTATAGAATGGATGACGGTGTAATCTGTGAAAACCGTTGTTTCATTCCCTTTTTGAAGGAGATGGATGTGATGGTAATTGAGCAAACAACAAATAAAGGAGTCAACTATTTATTAGATGGCAAACAACTGGATCGTCTTATTAAGTGTATAAAACATGAGAATCAGAAGCTGGAAGCAACTGTGAGTAGAAACGTTTATAAGAGAATGAAAGCAAGTATTTATCTAGCAAAGTAAGGTTGTGAGTCTTTTAGATGCTTCCAAGATGCCGTCTCTGCGTCCAAAAGCAGAAACCCTTATGTAACCTTCACCACTTGGACCAAATCCAATTCCAGGGACTGTAATGATGTGAGTCTTATCAAGAATCCAATTGAACACATCCCATGATCTGGAACCTGGGAAATGTACCCAAACATAAGGCGCATTCCTACCTCCATAAACTCTTAATCCCAGCGAAGTAAAAGTGTCAACTAAAATCTTCGCATTCTCCTTGTAGTAGTCTACTTTACACATAACTTCCTGGAAACCCTCCTGGGAGAGGCAAGCCAGTCCACCAGCCTGAGCTATGTTGGAAGCACCGTTAAAGCTAGTACATATGATGCGATTGAAATCGTGTATAACAGGAAATCCATTTGAATAGCGGAGTTCCTTAGGCACTACAGTCCATCCCAGACGGACGCCTGTGAACCCCGCAATCTTTGAGAAGGATGAGATCTCAATCGCAACCTGCAATGTACATGAGTTTCTAAGTTATATGTCTAGAAATAATTAGAGCAGTCCATTCATGTTGGATACATTTGAATGTGATATATATGAACATGGAGGTAAGTGAATAGGAACAAATTTTGTTAATGTTGATCATTTGTAAACCAATAAAAGGGCAGCTCGGTGCATAAAGCATCCCGAGCTAGCAGGGTTCGGGGAAGGGCTGCACCCTAAGGGGTGTGATGTAGACATCCTACCCTAATGCAAGCATTAGTGGCTGCTTCCACGGCTCGACCCCATGACCAATAAGTCACACGGAGATAATTTTACCGTTGCTCCAAGGTTCCCGTCATCATTTGTAGACCAATGTAAAAGGAATATTGATTACCTTTCTGGAACCAGGGATCTCATAAATAGATTTAGGACTTGAGTCAGAAACATAAGCAGCATAAGCTGCATCATAGACGATAATTGAACCATTTAGTTGTGCAAAGTCAACAAGTTGTTGCAATTGCTGCCTTGATGCTGCATGACCAGTGGGATTGTTTGGAGAGCAGAAGAAGATAACATCTGTTCTTGCAGTTTTGGAGAGATCTGGGAAGAAGTCATTCTCTGGGCTGCACTTCATGTACTTTATATTTCCATATCTTCCCGACTCATTCTTCAAATCACCACTCTGCCCCATAATCACACTTGAATCTATATATCCCTGTTTTTTCCGCATCAATTAATTAGTTCCACAAAATTGAATATATATAATGTTTCCGCAAGTTACTTGTTACAACAGGTGAAATACACTGACACGGCAAGAATACTTTACACACTTTTAGTCAATTTAGTGTATATAAGTTTAAAACATTTTAATATGTCAACTTTCATTGGTTTCTTCTTCGTCATTGTTTTTCTTAATGAATAATGGGGGTGGGAAAAGAAACTAAGAGGAAGAATAACTCACTGGAAATGATGGATCCTGCACAGCAATTGACACATTTGAACCCAAAAGCAACTGCAAATGAAGGATAAATAAGGACCATAAACAGGACTTCTTGTGTCACAAGTAGACATGTCAAAGACGTCATTTTCTCTTTCCCACTAAACTACAGTTTTACATGCTATTAACGTGATGACTAGGGAGTACTGTGGAATATATATATATATATATATATATATATATATATATATATATATATATATATATATAAATAATACTTAGATACCTGAACTCTTGAGAGATCACACTGTGCACCATCAGATACAAAGACCTCACTTTCTTCTACAGAAAGATCTTTATATAATGTTTCTGCAATTGTTCTTCTTAGTTCCTGTCAAATTCAATTCACAAAATTACACTCTGCATAATTCTTATTTTTTTGTGCATAGTTCTTTCCATAAGCGGAGCCAGGAGTTTCACCAAGGGGGTTCAAAATATGTGGAAGTGAACATACGAAGAAGTCAAAGGAGGTTCAACATCTACTAAATATACATAAATAGGGTTGGGCATAAAATGCCAAACCGAACCACCGAACCGAACCGGGGATTTCGGTATTCGGTAATTCGGTTTTTGATACGGTATTCAGGAGTAAAAATTTAAAAATATGGTATTCGGTTTCGATAATCGATATGAGATACTATACCGTTTGGTAATTCGGTATTACCGAATACCGAAATTTTGGGCCAAGTCTATGGTGTCATATCTCTGCTAGATCACAACTATGAAAGTGCTAAAATAGTCAGAACGTTTTGATCTTGAAGATACTATCCAGAAAGACATGTATGGTATGATGCACTTATAGGGTACAAAGTAAACCGAAAAATCGCACCAAACCGATAAACCGAGAAAAAAATCCCGATTAGTGGTTTGGTTTGACTTGGTTTGGTGTTGGAAAAAAAACCCGACCATAATTGGTTTGGTTTGGTTTTAGCTAAAAAAAAGTCAAACCGAACCAAACCAACTCGACATTACATGTATTCAATTTTTAAAATATTTTATACATAAAAATATTTATTTGTAAAGTAATTTATAAATATTTCTTAAATTTTTTTCATAATTTTTTATCTATTATCATATTATTCCAGCTTGAACTTAGAATTTTGAATGTCAATAAGTTTTATATCCTATGGATGTTAGTAACTCAAATAATGTCCAAACCAAAACCAACTCAACACTAATCCTAACAAAAGAAATTCAATTTACCACTAGAAATGACAATAATGTTGGATATCTATTCTTTAGTTTTGCATAATTGATTTGAAGAGTAAAAATACATAACTTATGTTTTTTTTTCTTTGTCATATAATTAATACTTATTTTAGCATGGCTTAGTATTTTCAGATTATGGTCATTTTCTTTTATGGCTTGTTAATTAGCAATAGTTATTTTAACCGATTATATTAGCTTTTGTTGAATATTTTAATACAATGTCATCACTCTTCTCACATTTTGTGTTATTTTCTTAAGAAACACCTTAATTATATAATTGTATCTTACTAGGGCTAAAGAATATTTGAAGTAAAAGTTATATGTTTTGTATCAAGACTATTCCGAAAAAAACCCGAAAAACCCGAAAAACCGAACAACTCGAGAAAACCCGAGGTTGAAAAACCCAAATTTTATTGGTTTGGTTTGGTGTATAAATTTTAAAACCCGACGCAATTGGCTTGGTGTTTAAAAAATCCGAACCAACCCGATCCATGTACACCCCTAGCCGTATATGTCAAATATAGTGCGTAATCAGCAGCTAGTTGATCACTTTTTACATTGAAAGACTTTGAATTAAGCTATCCGAGTACTCTTAGATGTGTATGTGTATATTGATCGAAAGATTTGGAATTTTTGTTTACAAGTTATGTTGTCCAACTTCAATACGGTATTACCTAATACCGTACCGAACCGAAGTTTGATTTACTGATTACCGAACCGAAGTTTGAAAGTTTGGTATTTGGTATCTACGAAGAAGTCAGGGGGTTCAATATCTATTATATATACATAATAAAATAATTTTAACTTTGAAAATACACTGTAATTTTTCGCCGAGGGGGTTCGGATGAACCCCCTGGACATACGCTGGCTCCGCCCCTGATCCGTACATTAAAAATATTGAACCGAATACCGAACGCCCACCCCTACACATAAAAAATAATTTAACTATATATAAATAGTGTAATTTTTCGCAGAATACCTGATTCCGTCCCACTTCTTTCTAAGCAATAGGTGTATGCATGTTTGGTAATATTGCCCTTCTTTTGGGGTGGTCTTTAAATTTTGCCCCTTTATTTGCGGTCTTTAAATTTTGCCCCTCATATTTGTGGTCTTTAAGTTTTGCCCTTAGCTTGGATACGAGGTTTTGGGTTCGAACCCCCGCTCAAGCATAAAATAAAGAAATAATTTCGCAAGTATTTGGAGGGAGTGTCGCCCCCTGCGGCATAACTTCCTTAAGGAAAAACTAAAGTTCGGAGGGGGCATAACTTTTCCTCAAGACATAGTTTAGTTATGCCTTATGGAGCAAAACTTTTATATACTTATAACTTTTTAATTAAGGCATAACCAAAAGTATGCCTTAACTAAAAGTGTGCCTTGAAAAGTTTTTTTTAAAAAAAAGTCTGCAAAGTCCCCATAACTTCCTTAAGGAAAAACTAAATTTATCGGAGGGGGCATAACTTTTCCTCGGCATAATTTAGTTTTGCCTTATGGGGCAAAACTTTCCTTAAGGAATTATGCCTTATGGGGCGGACTTTTAATTAAGGTATAACCAAAAGTATGCCTTAACTAAAAGTGTGCCTTGAAAAGTTTTTTTTTTAAAAAAAATGTCTCGAGGCAAAGTCGCCCACCTCCATAACTTCCTTAGGAAAAACTAGTTATGCGGAGGGGGCATAATTTTCCTCAAGGCATAATTTAGTTTTGCCTTATTGGGCAAAACTTTTCCTTAAGGAATTATGCCTTATAGGGCGGACTTTTTTAATTAAGGTATAACCAAAATGCCTTAACTAAAAGTGTGCCTTGAAAAGTTAAAAAAAAAAAAAAAAGTAAATATACTAAAGTTATATAAATAGTTTTTGCCTTATGGGGCAAAATTTTTCCTTAAGGAACTATGCCTTATGGGGCATACTTTTAATTAAGCATAACCAAAAGTATGCCTTAACTAAAGAGATTGCCTTGAAAAAAAAAAAAAAAAAAAAAAAAATGTCTCGAGGCAAAAAGTCTGCCCCCCACTTCTCTTCTGTCTTGCGAAATTATTTTTTTAGCAATAGGAACACAAATATGAGGGGCAAAATTTAAAGACCACCCCAAAAGAAGGGCAATCCGTGCAAAAAAATGTTTGGTCAACATGCAAGAAAGGGAACACGTTTAAGTTTAACTTAGAAAGGAAAAAAAATGAATATGGCCCACCTCGTTCCCTTGTTCCAGTCCGTAGCCAGTATATCCTTGAGGTGTTGAAAGAGCACGCGCATACTGCAAATCAAAACTACCAATCACTGACATGAATGAAAATAATTGTACGTTTAAAATTTTGGTGTTGGTCGTAGTGTCACAGATTTACGGAAATTCGGTAGATTTTGCCTGAATCATGTGTATTATATGTATTTAAGGTGTTGTTTGGCCATAAATATAAAAAACTTTTTCACTTTTTTTGGAATTTTTGAAGTTGGAGTTATGTTTGACCATAGTTTTTGAAATTGTAGTTTTTGGTGAAATGTAATGTAAAAAAGTGAAAAAGTGATTTTTTTTTTAAAAACAAGTTTTTCTTGTTTTTGGTATTCCGGAATACAACTCCGAAAAAAAGTGAATAATTTTTATGACCAAACGCTAAAAGTAAAAAAAGTGAAAAAAATTTCTGAAAAAAAATGAATAATTTTTATGGCCAAACGCCCACTAAAAATCACTAAATAATTACAAATATTTATTTGTAAACTTAATTATTGTGGCATACTCCGTATTAACTTGAAATCGACATAAAAATTGAGAAACATTAAGTTTTGGATCCGCTTTTGATTGGTCGTGGAAATTCATTGTAAATATCTTGTGGGGCTGATCTATGTAGAACCTGTATGGAGTTTAGTAGCATAAGCACGGCTCATTTTTTTGCGCGAATTGTCCTTCTTTTGTGGTGGTCTTTAATTTTTATTCCTGAAATTGTTGGTCTTTAATTTTTTTTGCACTTGACTTAAAAGGGTTGAAAATCTGCGAGGGTTGGTTCAAATCTCGGTAAAAAAAAAAAAAAAAAAAAAAATTCTAAAGGCAAGACTGTGCAAAAAGTCTGCCTTATGCGGCAGACTTTGCCTTAAGGCATAACTTATAAGGCAAAGTCTTCCGTCTCCGACAGACTTTTAGTTATGCCTTAAGACAAAGTCTGCCGCATAAGGCAAACTTTTCCTTAAGCATAACTAAAAGTTTGCCTTATAAGCCAAAAGTCTGCAGTTAAAATAACTTTTAGTTATGCGCTTAAGCAAATCTCTATAAAGACTTTTTGCAAAGCCTTGCCTTGCGAATGTTTTATTTTATTATATAACTAAGTCGGGGTTCGAACCCAGAACCTCGAGATATTTTAGGCGAAGGACAAAAATTAAAGATCAGCAATTTGAGGGGTAAAAACTAAAGACCACCCCGAACAAAGGGCAATCGCGCAAATTGCCCAGCATGGCTCAACATAGCAAACATTAAAAATACGGTATCTTTCTTCTTTGGATTAGGCAACCAAAGCATTATAAGACTGCAGTAATAACCTCAATAAATGATAAATAACCTACTATAAACATATTAATTTACATTGATGGTGTAAGAAATGCATTACACCATCACTATAAAAAAACTTAAATCCTTTAGATTTTTTTCTTCTCATATTTAAAGGGGATTTTGGAATAAGTATGTTTAAATTAGCGGTGTGCACGTTTGGTTCGGATCCTTTAGCAGTAATATTAAATCAAAAAGTAAAAGACTGATGTAGAATTTCTTTTTGAAAAATAGAACAAATTTTGTTTCTTTAACTTTGAAGTCAACCCGGTTTCTCTTTGGTTTGATTTGATCCATTCTTCGCCCATATTGAAAACATCATATCTTCATTAAGTGACTTCTTTTAGACAAGCAAAATGCTTAAACTTTTCCAAAATGCTTTTGTAGAAAATGCTTAAATTTTTCAAACTTGTTTTATTCCCATACAATGGCCCTTTGGTCAAGAATTCACAGCCAAAGCATTTGCAAATTCCAGCTTAAAAATAGAATTCACACACGTAAGACATTTAGAGGAAAATCCTTGAATATGCAAAAAATAGAAACTGTAAAAGAGAAAAGGGTTCACAACATAAAATTACTAAAATTGAGGGTAATTTTGTTTAACTGTCAATAAGCATTAATAAACTATAAAAATAGAAATTATTTCTTTCCCTTTTTCTTCTCCAAACAGTGAAACCCCTATTATTGTAACATTTTAATATATACTCTTTCTGTTTCAATTTGTTTGTTTGGTTTTGACTTGACACGAAATTTAAGAAAGTAAAAAAAAAAAAAAACTTTTGAATCTTGTAGTCTTAAATTAAAGATATGTAAAATGTAACAAAATACCTTTTAATTTTATGATCTTAAATATGTTATATGAAAAGTTGAAATTAAAGAGTCGCCAAAAAATGAAAAAAAGAATTTTTTTTGTTTTTCTTGTTTTTTAAGAACAGACTAATAAGAAAAGTAAGAAAAACTAATTGAAGGAAGTATAATGTATTCAAATAGCTTCTTTTTGGTACAGTATACTAGCTGGTAGAGGTAGTTGATTAATCTTACGCACATTAGACATTCTCAAGGCAACAGGTTGGGGTAAGGGCTGTGTGGTGTCACCAACTCCAAGGCTTATTAATTTAGCATTTGGGTACTTCTCCACATGCTTAAGCTCCCTCTCTAAGATCTGGGAAAAAAATATGATCACTTAGCAAAAGACAATAATACATCACCATCAAAATATATATATATCCAAATCACATGCAATTTATACCCTTCTCTGTCTCAATTTATATGAAACTTTTCGCTTATCGAGAGTTAATTTGATTAATTTTTAGAGTTAAATTGGATTAGATCAACTCAATATTTAAAAATCAAGATTTAGATATTTAAAAACTATATGAAAAGTACTATAAAATGCAATTCTCTTCATGTCAATATGATAATAAAATACATCTTAAATTATTAGTCAAAGTTCACATATATAGTTTGAATTACATAAATTAATTGAGACACATAGAGTAGTATTATTATAGACCCTCACTAGTCTTCACATTCTTTCACTTAAACCATGGTCAAAAGCTAATAAGGATCATGAAAATTTAAGGGCCCAAATATCAGTTTCTTTTTTGCAACTTAATTTGTTCCAAAATATTTGATATTCTAGAAAAAAAGAAGTTATTATTACTCCCTCCGTCTCAATTTATGTGACACTCTTTCCTTTTTAGTTTGTCTAAATAAGAATGATAAATTTCTATATTTAGTAACAATTTAACTTTAAACTTCCCATTTTATCTTTAATGAGATGATTATAACTACAAAAAAATGTATGACTTGTTTAACCCACAAGTTTCATAAGTCTTACTTTCATTCTTAAACTTCGTGTCGAGTGATCAAACACCTTCACATGAATTGGGACGGAGGAAGTACTTACTTTTCCGAAGTTATCCTAGCTTATGCTCCAACTAGTAGTGTTTAAGTAGATATAAATAGTAGTTAGACTAAGAATCTTATGATTAATGATATTAGGTATTAAATGTTTTTCTTAAGACATACAAAAACCTTAAAAGACACATAATATGGATGAGAGAGATCCCAAGTGTAACTAACCTCAGGAAACAAATAGTTAGTTTGCAACTTCTCCAAGTTTGGGTTGCGGGCTACTCTTGTTGAATAATAATTACCTGTAGTTGCTGCATGGATTTGTATTTCCAGTTCGTCAAGTAGCTATCAACACATAAAAACAAAAATAGAAGACCAAAAAATGTAAAAGAAAATCTAAGATAAAGCTTCAATTTCACGTACCAATTTCCTCTCTTTGCACTTTCAAACTGCATATGTAAAAGAAGAACATGATCTATTACTCAGATTAAAGTGATATTTATAGAGCAAACAGTATAAGATATATAGCTATAAAAAGTAAAAGAAAAAAAGATAAGTTTAACTGATCGAAAAAAGTTCACCTAGCTCTAGGCTGCAAGAAAATAGAAGTGGATGTGGAAAACATCTTGTGCAATAATTCTCTCTTCTCAGTATATATCCTTTGACAATTCTGAGATGTTGGGGTGGATATGTTATGAAAAGTTTGATAGAGGGATGAATTTATACCCTTCGGAAGGAAATGCAGCTACAATTTCAAAGGCACATGTCATTGTCTAAAGAAACAGCAAAGCACTATTTTAAGTTTACTACTTTGCGAGGAAGTCCCTCATGCACGCCCATTTGAAATCAAGTGGTTCACACTCCTTCAAACCACCATAGTCTCATTCTTCTCACTTTTCATTTCTTAGGGGGCGTTGGCTAGCTGGTTTGGAGATGAGTTATGCAGGTATTAAATCCTGCATAAGTAATATCACGGTAAGTTATTCATGTATAAAATTAATATAGTGGTTGATTTGTAATTTAGAAACCCGCATAACTAAAACATATATAAGTTGTGATGGAATTAATGTATTATTTTATGCATGATAGAAAGTGGAATAATTGATAAATAACTAAATCCTGCATAACTAAACCCTGCAAAAAAATAATAAATAGATTCCCTCATAACTCATACTCTCTCCACCCCCATTTATGTGTTGTAGGTGTAACCAACCTCCTATTAAGGATATGGCAGAAAGAAATAATAGAAAAAGAGTGCCAGTATAAAGATCTTCATTAGTGCGTAAACCGATTGTATACCACCACTATATAGTTTGACTAGGCGCGGAGTTTAAGAAAGAAATGAATAGTTTTGAAACTTGTGGTCTAAAATAAGTCATAGATATTTGTGTGGCTATAAATTATTTTATTAAGGTAAAAAGGGATGTATTCAGGTAAATTAATTTCAAATATAGAAATGTACCATTCTTTTTGGGACAGACTTAAAAAGAAAGTGTATCACATAAATTGAGACAAATAAAGTACATATATTACTAATACCTGCATAACTCTAACCAACTACCATTGTATCTCTTACTTGGTTATACCACATAAACAATAATGCATACTACGACTTCCGCTCTATTTTCTGTCTTACTTGATTAACAACTTCATTAATTAACGGTAACAAAAGACTTGGAGAAAAATAATAAATTACTAGTACTTTTTATTGTCCTAAAATCTCAAATGTTATAAAACAAATTCAATTTTCCAAAGCAACTAATATTTGGAACCGGTGGGAGTAGTAAGAAAGTGGTTAGATTTTGTGGCTTAACGACAGCCTAAATCTTAATCCTTGCTAAGGCGTGCTCTTATTACAGCTACAGCTGATTTTATTTTCTTTCCTTTTTTTTTACTCTCACTTTTTTCACCTATTATATGAACCTCTGCATTTGCAAGAGAAGTCATCTCTTTGTGACGTTTGTTTTTCTTGTGTAAAAACATGGAAAAGTATTGACACAAATTTTTCTGTCAAAGCCACCTTTAGAAGTCATGCCTAATGGTATCAAGGTACATACTATTATTCAATTCGTTAAAAGACACTGTATACTAAATAATGTTTTAATAGTCAAGTAGGCACGGGAATTGACCCCACAGTAAGTAGAATACTCCATCTGTTCACTTTTACTTGTCCTCTATGAACTTTACACACTCCTTAAAAAATAATAAATGAAGTGCATATTTTACCATGATACCCATATTAATTGGTGTATAATTGTATTGGATTTGGAAAATGATATGAAATGAGTAATTAATGCTAAGATAAAACAGGAAAAACAAATCACCTTTCTCTTGTAATACGAAAGTGGACAAGTAAAAGTGAAAATTTATTTTTGAAATAGTGGACAAGTAAAAGTTAACGGAGGGAGTATATATTAATGAGAAAGGTCAAGAATCAGATGGAGAAATGTGCAAAGACTTACAATAAGAGAAGCATTGAATTGGAAAACATTGGGAATCATAAAGTGAGTAAAGACACATTCTTGAATGGAATATGTATTTTGTTGAAAGGTTTAAGTTCTATGCACTTATAATAAATGTATTGTTTAAACTATCACGTAAAGTTTATCAATAAGAACATGATGACACATTGTAACGACCCGTTAGGTCGTTTTGGTTTTTTTCTTGTTTTTGCCTATTTTTCCCTTGTGGACCCGCCCCTTTGCTTGTTTTGGTTTGTTGTGTAGCGGGCGTGGGTGACACTATTCCCTAGGTGGTCGAAATATCTCAAGTTGGAAATTTGCTAAGTTGAAGAATCTTTAGGTGTTAGGTTGACTTTAGGCATCTTCGGGCGTATTTGTGTCATTTTGGGAATTTCGTCGGTTCCATTAGCTCCGGAACGTCGAATATAGGCTGGTTGTGTATTTGGATCAGTTCCCGAGGGACTCGGGGGTGTTTTGGTCACTTGGTTGGAAAGTTAGTTTTTGGTCATTCGGGGTTGACTTGGTCAACGAGACCTCTTTTGGGAATTCCGACTGTGCGAGTGAGTTCTTAGCATGTTTTTACATATGTCTGCATATTCGGTTTGTATCGAGGAGGTTCCGGGAGAGTCTCGGGATTTCAGATTGTGAGAGTCAAAACCAGATTTTTGCTGGTTCTAGTGTATTCGCTTCGGCGAAGGGAGTTCCGCCCCTGTGAAATTGCCCCAGTGAGAGGGGCTCCGCAGGAGCTAGTTTGGGGTAACTTTTGGTTTCGCACGAAGACTTTTTTCGCGGGAGCGACGTCGCGGGCGCGGGGAAGTCTCGCTCTTGCTTTGCAAGAGATATTTTATGAGTTCCGCCTCGGCGAGGTTTCTTCCGTCGAAGCAAGTCCGTGGGTGAGAAAGTGAATGCGCAGGAGCGAGAAATCGCTGGACAGAATGTCTTATTAGTGTCTTTCATCCTTAGACATTTCATTCTAAACCCTTAAGACTTGAGACCGATTTTGGAGGAGATTGAGGAAATTTCAAGAAGAAACCTTTGGTTAAGTCTTCTAGACTTGATATTTGATTATTCTCATGATTTAGATTCATAACCCATGCTTAGAATGCTTAAATTAAAGAGGAAAACGATGGGTTTTGGAACCTAACCTAAGAATTGGCGGTTTTGATATTTGAGCATGAAATTGTGATTATTATTGGATGATTTTTGGTGTATGAGTTATATTAAGTATGAGGAACATGATTCTAGGTTCAATTTACTATTTTCCCTTTTGGGTTCGGAATCCTAATTTTAGGGCTTAATTTGGGGATTTGGATTTATATAGTAATATGGGTGTTAATGGGTTCGTATTCTAACGTATATTCCATATTTGGCTAGACTTTGATCATTCGGAGATCATTTAGAATGGCAAGCAGGCTTTGTGATTCGAGATTCGGCATTCCAGGCAAGTTGAGACCTTGCACTCTTTCTTGAACGTGTGGTTGGCTAAAATGAATCTAATAAGAGGGTTATGGGTTAATTAAGGGGTTTCAATACTTGTGAGGTGACGAGCACCAGTATCGGATACCGGTCTTCATGTTAAGGGTATTTGCGCACTTTCGATTGTATAGTTGGTCTGAATGCCATGCTTTTGGCATTAGCTGGTAGATTAGTACGATTCTTTGGATCTGTGATTGGGGTTTGATGCCTGTATTTTATGTCTCTTATTATTGCCTGTCTTATCTGATTTTGTACATATCACTCATATATCCTCGTTGAAATGAAAAGAAGCTAAAAGGTAAGCCTGTATGATAAAAAGAACCTAAGAGTGGATTCTATGCATGTGTACATGCTCTTGATTTGATGTATGCCATATTCATATATACTTTATATGTATTTCATGCATACTATTTGAGGATATGATTGCGATTCCGAGGGGATCTAGTTCCGGATGAGTGATGATGCTTTAGCACGTTCCATTGACAAATAGGTCCGGTCGGCTAAGTGACAAGTTCTTAAGACATGATATGTGGAAAACCGTGATCCGAGGGTGTTACCAGAGCGGTCTGTGATCCGAGAACTTTCCGGAGCAGTGATATATGGGCCTCATGAGCCCCCAATGGGTCACGTTTCGTTAACATTCAAACGTGTGTATATCGAGATATAGAGTAAAGGCCTTGCATTGCATTGCACATCATCCATTCATTCTTTATGCCGTTTTGTTGTGAATGCTCATATTGACTTGTTTTATCTTGATATCTACCAGCTATGTGAGTTTAAGCCAAATTTCAAAATATGATTATCCTATATTTTTGGACTAATGGCAGACTAGTGTGGTTGTGGTATTGTATTATGGCTTGACCCTCGTCTACGATGCAGGCCGGGTCGGTCGACGATGTTCTTGGTACCCGGTGATTATTGTACTTCAACTATACTTCTTGCACCTTTTTGTATGCGAACTCGGTCTGACATTAATGGGCGCGTGACTGACTACCGGTACCCGTTAGGAGGCGCTGGCGAGAGATCGGGGTGAGCACCGTAGTGCGGACGACTCTGGACTCTCTTCGTTGCTTATTTTACGTCTTCTTCTTGTTCCGGAACAGTTTTTATTGATGTATTTCAGACTATTTTTACTCTTAGTAGTCCTTGTATGCGAGTGACATTAGATTTTGAGGTTAAGTGTAATAACTTTTAAGTATTTTATTTAAGATTGTTTAAGACTTGAAATTGGCTTATATGACTTATTTCCGCTTTCAGTTTTCCGCTTAATAAGGGTATATTAATGGCTTGTTTTGGCTTACTAGCACGATGGGGCTAGTGCCATCACGACTTGAGAATTTGGGTCGTGACACACATTCTTGTGGATATTCAGACTCATATTCGATTTCTGAGATTATATTTGGGCACATCTTTGGTTCATCTTTCGATTTTGTATATACAGTGTAATTTTTCGCCGAAATCTAGCTCCGCCGCTGACTATTACGTACTCCCTCTATCCAGTTTTACTTGTTCACTATACTAAAAATAGTTATCCAATTTTACTTGACCACTTAGAAAACCAAAGAGATAATTTATCATCTTTTTCCTATTTTACCCTTAGTATTAATAAGTCAAAATTTACAATTCCCTTTTCCAACACTTTGGAATGATACTAGTCAAACTTGGCTTAATATGAAAATTTTGGCCCAAAACTAACTTTTTATGGGGAATATGTGAATTGTTGGAACCCATTACTTAATTAGTCGGCTGCACATTTTTTTTGTAAGCTTTAATTGATTTTAATCATTAGATAATTAACAATAATTAGGGGTAATATGATAAACTTTCCATTCTATTTTTGGCTCCCAGGGGCGGATCTACATTATGAAGTAGGAGTGCCACGCCAACCGCACACTTCGGCAAAAATTCCGAGTATATATATATGTAAATATCTGTGAGAAAACTATGAATACTTTAAATGACACTCCCTATCCACAAAGCTGCTTTGGTGCCACTGGTTAATGTAGGCCGCGAAAATTCTGACTTTTACTGAGCGTCAGAGTTGGATCCCCTGTGTAAGCATTTTTTTGGTAACTAATTCTGAAGACAACTGATTTGTCTGCTCCTCGCTTTTCTGCCTTTTCTTCGTTTTCTTTTCCTCTTTTCATTCTCCACTATTTGCTAAAAGAAATCTCTCATTCTCCTTCTCCTTCTCCTTCTTCTTCATCATCATCTTTTATTTTTTAATTTATTTACAACAATTATTATTTTGTTTCTACAATTAAATCTTACTTCATAAGCAAACTTCTTTGATAAGTAATTTGAATTATTTTATTTAATATATAGTTTTTCTCTCTTTTTGATGATGTGATATTGATATAAATTGGAATATAATTTGGCAGTTAATTTTTTACTCTTGAGAGATCAAAATAGTTTGTTTACTAGACATTTTGGTTGATTCTCATAGATTAAAAATGTGAAGCTCTTGTTTTGCAAATAATTGTCATAAAATTTGATAATTAAGATGGAAAAACTAACTCAAAAATATGGAAGGTAAATTAATCGAGCCAAACAAAAAATATGTAGAAATTTACACTTTTATCAATCTATCTGAATGGATGTGATCTTTCAATTATTGATTTTTGTTTTTATTTTGCAATTTCTTCCAGCTGACTAGAATTTAAATATTTAAATCAAGTGAGAAAAAAGCTAAACTAAACAAAACTTATTTGTCTATTTATGAATAGATGAACTAATAGACCTAATCGAATCAATCGAAAATTAACTGACCCGATCCATCCTTCCTATTCGGTCTTTATGGCTAGTAGTAGATTTTTGCATGTATAAAATAGTGGCACCCGCAACCTTGAAATTCTAGATTCGCCTCTGGGTATGCCAAGTCATTATGTGACAAGTAAAACGGAACGGAGGCAGTTTTATAATTACACGAGTTTATAATTGAAAGATGTACTTTTGTGTCAAGACCTCACCACTACATCGTTATGGCGGTCAACGATACTTATTAAGTACATTTCATACTCAACCCCTCTTCATCATGCATTTTAAGATCTAGATATGGATTGAGGATTTGGAGTTAGTTTGTGATTTCAGTGGTGAGCTGCTCACCTTCATCCGTAGTGGCTCAGAATTTCTATCTTATTATGTGCCTTTTTGTTTCAGACTCTTAATGTTTTTTCATCCTTAGAAGCTCATGACTACAGAGGCGGACCCCGGATTTGAGCGTAAGGGGGACACCTTTGCCTTTAAACATGCTAACTACTAGTGCCAAAGTTCAGGGTACAACTATTTAAAAACTTAATGATTATAATAACTTATCAGCAAAACTTTAAAATTATTGAATATAATTAACTTGAAATTAATATAATAAATATATGTCACCCATCGTATTTAAACTTGACTCATTTTTATATTGTGAACAAGAAAAAGAATTTTTTAAAGAAAGAGAAAGCATGTAAATATCTTTGCAAAATGGGTGCTAAGGGAAGGTGTTTGTTTTAAGCCTATTTCAAACTTCAAAATTTCTAGTTTTTCTCAAACAAAAAATGAGTCACTAGTCATTTGTAATCATATATTCAATGCAGGTACTAAAAAATTATTATTATAAATAGATGTAATTTTTATAATAATTTTCTAAAAGATTATCTATTTATATTTTAAATAAATCTTAAATTTTAGTTTTAAAAATATGTGATTAATGACAATCAAAACTCAAAAATTTATATACATGATAGATATAGACAATCACAAACACGCATAGAGAGACACATAAGTAATACCTAATGCGTTATAGTACAAT
>NC_081348.1:69214975-69296524 GCF_029784015.1 Lycium ferocissimum | reverse complement strand
ATTTCGTTTCTATGCACAAGTTGCCTATGGATTTCGTTTGGTATAAGAAAATTATTGGAGAATAATGGTTAATTAACCAAGATTGGATGACTAAGTGAGATTAAGAACTTAATTACATCATTAGTGAGCCTAAGTGGCCGTGTGGGCCTACTTGTGGTTTGGCCAACTCTTATTGGCTAAGAACTTGGGTGGGACACATGTCAACTTTTGTGGACTGCATATATAAGGAGGATTGCTGATTCATAGTTCAATTAAACTTTCATTTCTACATTGCAAAGTTGGAGAAATTTAGTGATAGAGAGAGGCTCTCGGCCATAAGTGGCTTGAGAACACCCTCCTCCAAATTGATCCAAAAAAATTGATTTTCCAAGCAAATTAACTCCTCATCAAGTGTATAAGGATGTGTAGTAGTTGTTGGGAAGAGACAAGGAGGTGTAGCATTCAATAGAGTTAAAGATTCGGTCAAGTTTGAAGGACAAATTGCAAGGTAAGCATGATCATTGTTCTTGTGTTGTATGGAGATTTGAATGTATAATTCATGCATGTTGTTGTTGGATTGTTGTTGTGGTTGAATTTGAGGTTGAGCCGTGAGCTTGGTGAAGCAGGGGTGGTTCCATTTTGCATGTATTGTTGGTAAATAAATATATGTCAACATATGTAATTGAACAAGATTGTAGAAATTGGTTTATGATGTGCATGTTAGAATTGGGCTGTTTTCTTAAAGTTTGAATGAGCCATGTGTTGTAGATTTGAATGGAATTATGTTTGGTTTTCTTGTACATGTATTGGAAATGGATTGAAGGTGTTGTAGTGTGGATAAATGAGTGAAAATCATGGAGTTGTAGGGATGGCATTGAAGCCGTGTAAGGGGGCTGTTTTAGGGGAGTTTATGGACTGTTTTGTGCCAAGTTTTGATTGTTGTTGTTATGCACATTGTGGTATATTGCATGTATGTTGAATGTGTGAATTAAGGTGTTAATGAAACAAATCATGTTGAGGTGTATAGGCAGTCCAAAACCGTGGACTGTTTTGGGTACTAGAAGTGAAGTAATGTTGTTGAATGTTGTTATGAACATATAGTAAAAGTGAAATGGTATTGTTGTATGGGCTGTTTGGCCGTGAGTTGGGACTGAATAGAATGATATACAAGCTGTCCAAAGTCCCCTAAGTCATGTTAAACAAGTTTGGAATGGTATAAGAAAGAATGATTAGTAATGTTAGCTTGTAGCACTAGTTGGTTTGTATGCGAACGAAACGTCGTCTAAATGTTTGAAAGGGATTGTGAGCGTCAGAGTGCGTGTTAAAATCCTTTGTAAACTAATTGTAGCTCTTGATATCTTGATATAGGATAAGTGTTGTTGGGCGGCAAGTACAAGTTATTATACGACTAAACGCTAAAGGTACGTAAAGCCTACTCCTTCCTTCTTTTTGGCATGTTCTAGACGTAAGTAAGATATAATCCGAGCCTCGGGGTAACTCCACTCTCTAACTCCTAGTATGACATGTGATTGTTATTCATCCTTAATGTTGAAAATGTTGGAATGGTCGAGTTATGATCTCGCTATCTATTACATGATTGACTTGTATGTAACGTATAGGAGTTCTTTTCTTAAAATGAATTGCATAGGTATGTTGAGTTTTTATCAAATGTAACATGCTAGGGTGATACATGTACATGAATCTTGAAACGTTCCTTAATATAGTTTACGATGGTAATTGGAAAGAATTTAATGTGATTAGTGTCCGATGTCCGAGAACCGATTTAGTTTACTATTCATTGAGTCTCAAAGATGTTTTACTTTTATGTGGTTGCTTATTATTCTCGCTCGTGCTTACCGCTATATCCTTCATCGAGTCCGGGCGGGTACGTTCTCGTGCGCACAACTATTATACTATTCACCGAGTCCCTCACTAGAGGGCCGGGACACGTTATATATATATATATATATATGATGATGATGATATGATGATATGATGATTTGGAGATGGAGGCCAGGAGGGCATATATTCCTTATTACCGAGTCCCTTACTAAAGGGTCGGGACACGAATATGTTTATGTTTATGATGTTATGATTATAAATACCGAGTCCCTTACTAAAGGGCCGGGACACGTTATATATGTTATATACAGAATGATTATGCAGTTTTGATTATAAAACACTATATTGATATTGATATGAGAACGATACAGATGAAATATGTTCAAAGGCAAGTTTTTTTTTGAAACTCTGATTGTTGCATTGAATCTTGTTCACCTTGTCATAGATACGATTCTCTTTACTTTGTTTCATGCTTTATATACTCGTACATATTCCGTACCGACCCCCTTTCTTCGGGGGGCTGCGTTTCATGCCGCAGGTGCAGACGCTCGTTTCGGAGATCCGCAAGCCTAGGATATCTACTCAGCTA
The DNA here is from genome assembly GCF_029784015.1 of Lycium ferocissimum. Taxonomy (NCBI): domain Eukaryota; kingdom Viridiplantae; phylum Streptophyta; class Magnoliopsida; order Solanales; family Solanaceae; genus Lycium; species Lycium ferocissimum. The sequence goes on along the minus strand of NC_081348.1, from coordinate 69,294,114 downwards.
TTTCAGAGTGCTCCTTTGTTCCGGAGCATAGTTTCGTGGTATAGCCTTTTGATATGTATATATGTTGTTGTTCAAGGTACGGCGGGGCCCTGTCCCGTCATACGATGTCGTTGTCACTCTTAGAGGTCTGTGGTCACATGTGTGGGTCTATGTGTAGTTGATGTTTTGTTGTGTGGACATGACTTGTGTTTGGGGCGTACCCATTTGTAGTGGCAGCCTTGCTGGCTCGCGTAGATATATGTTTATTATGGCAAATTTGTGTATGAAGGTAGCCTTCTCGGCTTATGTTTTGTTGGGACGTTCCTATATATATATATGACCCTTGCCGGCTTTTGTGCGGTATTATGCTTGTTAAAGGTTGTAACTCTTCGGGAGATAGGTAGCTTTGATATGCATACGTCTTGTCTTTATACTTATAACGGTTCGTGCATGCTAGTAGTGTATGACTATAGATAACAAGTGTATACGAGTGTCCGCTCGGGCACTAGTCATGGCCTACGGGGTTGGGTCGTGACAAAAGTGGTATCAGAGCGGTTAATCCTCGGAGTGTCCACGGACCGTGTCTAGTAGAATCTTGTTTATCGATGTGTTGTGCACCACATTTATAAACAGGAAGCTACAGGGCATTTAGGATATCATCTTTCCTTCTTGATTCTAGATCGTGCGATAGAGCCTGAACCTAGGAAAGATTGTTCTGACCTCTTTTCCTATACGCAGGTGCGGATTTGTGAGAGATGAAGAGGCCAGCTTCAGACTGTGGGGGTGCTGATAAGGCCCCTAGAGTATCCTCAGGACCTCGGGCTCCCAGGGCCCGGTCGGAGGAGCCCCGGCCTATTCTATCGGGATTCGATCCCTCGCAGGATCCCGCCACGATTCCCCCAGAGTGTTTGACCCCCAGGGAGGAGGACCCCCCGAGGGCAGCTATGACACGGACCCGTCCGAGTATTCGGCTCGGGGCACCGGGGAGGAGGTTCCCGAGGTTGTGCCGATTGCTCCGATGGTGGAGCACTATGTTAGGACCGTAACCCCTCGGTGAGTGTTGCGATTATTCCGGCCCCCGTCCCGGCCATCGGTAAACCGGGAGTTGCCGATTATCTACATTTCTCGTATTGGATTCGGATGAAGAAGACGGTGAAGGTCGGACGAGTAGATGGCGTACAGTACGATGACGAGGCGCGCACTTTACCTTCTAGATCGCCAGATCAGACTAGAGTCGGATCGAATACAGGTACATGAGACTTTATGTAAATTCCTAGGTACGGGCATCCGTTATCGATTGTTACCTAATAGAGGCAAGCGGAAATCGAAGGAGTCAACAATCAAGTATTTATGAGTAACAGTGACTAAGCATTCTTATTCGTGGGAATTTCGAAATCTAGGATAGAAAATAATGGTACGTACGGGTGAAAGTTGGATAAAGGGATCATAACGAGAAGTTATGTATACGGAATGGCAAATTGGCCATTATTATGGTTAGTTGTGGTAAGTATAGTAAGGAAATAGGTTGAAAGTATATATCGCAGATGAGTCCAGCTAGAAAGTGTGCCCAGAAGAAGAACCGGTAAGCAGAATATATGATTAGGCATAGTACGAATGCTACAGGCATGTTTGAAACCTACAATTAAGGATGGTAGGGGGAATGAGCACGAAAGAGTGACAAGTACAGTAGTGAGGCGTTGCGATTGATAAAGGAAGCCCGATGCAGCTACGATATGATACATATATATGTGTGTTGGCTCTGTGAGGCGTTGTTGGTATTTCCTGTGTGCAGGTTTGGAGATGGTAAGGAATGCAGAGGGAACTCTGCCAAAAGTCTCCGAGAACTAACAAGAGAATGACATAAAAGTCGTAGTATTTTTGGAAAGTCGCGCCGACGTATAACGATAAGCTTCGGCTAAGTAGCGAGCACGTCTAACTTCGAGAGATACATATTAATCGATGAAGTGATGGTGATAGAAATTATTAGGTTGACATCAATGTGGTAAGAAGAAATGCTAGGATAACTTGAAAGGGTTTGAGATACTAAGAGATGAGTTAGAAAGGGCCGGAAAAATCTTAATAGAAGGTTATATTGAGGTATCGACGGAATTGATAAGCGGGGGGAGAAGTAAATTACGACGAGTTATAGTCAAAAGGAGAAAAGGTATAGTTAAGACAAGAGTGCGGGGGAGAAAGAATTACGACAAAACGAATATATTGAGAAGACAAAACTTGTGTGATATTAAGGATAATATTAACCAAGAGTCAAGTATGCCTACACCACAGAATGTAATCCTACCATAGTAAGGATCGTGAGCAAGGCCAGGAAGTGTTACATGTTAGAATTCATTACGAACAAGATATTACGTAAGTATAACAAGGATTGGCATAGGAGTGAGCAAAGCCTAGTGAGGAGGTGATCAAAGGATATGATGGGATTTATGTAACTAAGGTACAAAAGTAAATATGATATGGAAAGGCAGAATATGGGACGAATGAGAACGATTTAGAGGGTTCTAAAGGGGAAGCTCAGAATAAAGGGTATGTGGTGACGGGAATGAAAGTGAGCACATAAAGACAAGAAAGGGTCGCTGCGAATGTGCATTGATTATAAATCGTTCAAAGACATCGAAATTATATGCTAAGTTCTCTAAATGTGAATTACGGTTGACCTCGGTAACTTTTTGGGGCATATTGTTGGGGCGACGGTATTCGGGTGGATTCGCGAGAAAATAGGTCGTTAAGACTTGGCCTAGACCTACAACACCTGCGAGGTACGTAGTTTTCTCGGGACTAGCAGGTTACTACAGGAGGTTTGTGGAAAAGTTTGCCTCGATCTCGGCGCCTTTAACAAGGTTAACACAGAAGGCAGCTAAATTTCAGTGGACTGAAGCTTGTGAACGGAGCTTCCAACTGTTGAAAGATAAGTTGACTACGGCTCCAGTCCTAACTCTTCCAGAGGGGCCGGATGGCTATGTTATTTATTGTGATGCTTCTGGTATTGGGATAGGTTGCGTGTTGATGCAGCATGGCGAGTTATAGCCTATGCCTCCGACAACTCGGAAAGCACGAAAGAAATTACCCCACCCATGACACTTGGAGTTAGCGGCGGTGATTCATGCTTTGAAAATATGGAGACATTATCTTATGGCGTACATGTTGACATTTACACGGATCATAAGAGTCTCCAAAGTACATCTTCAAGCAAAAAGAGCTGAATTTGCGGCAAAGAAGGTGGCTAGAGTTGCTAAAAGATTATGATGTTGACATCCTTTATCACCCGGGAAAGGCCAATGTGGTAGCGAGACGCACTCGGCCCGTAAATCTATGGGCGAGTTTGGCGAGATGTACCGCCGGGGAAGAAAGAGATAGTCCACGAGGTTCGACAATTAGCCAATGCGGGAGTTCGTTTGTTGGATTACGAAAGTGAAAGAATATTTGTGCGAGGTGTTCTTTGAGTCGTCTATTGTAGAAGAGGTAAAGAGGAACCAGTATGAGGACCCTATTCTTGTACATTATAGAGATACAACACATCAGAAAGGTGAGACCCCATTCGAAGTTACATCCGACGGAGCACTTCGATTCAGAGAGGCGGAGTTATGTGTACCCGAGGTTGCAGGGTTACGGCAACAGGTTATGGGGGAGGCACATTGTGCTCGTTACTCTGTTCATCCAGGATCAACTAAGATGTATCATGACCTTAGATGCCTGTATTGGTGGGATGGCATGAAGAGAGATATAGCAGAGTTTGTTGCTCAGTGTCCAAATTGTCAGCAGGTTAAGACCGAGCATCAAAAGCCAGGGGGACTATTGCGGGAGATGGAGATTCCTACCGGAAATGGGAGGTAATCAATATGGACTTCGTCACGGTCTACCTCGCACTCCAAGGAAGTATGACTCGTGCGGGTCATCGTTGATAGATTGACGAAATCGGCTCATTTTTACGCCAGTTAGGACTACATATTCGGCGGAAGATTATGCCAGACTATATATCAAGGAAATAGTAAGGCTGCATGGGGTTCCTACGGCTATTATCTCTGACAGGGGAGCCCAGTTTACAGCTAATTTCTGGAGATCTTTTCAAGAGGGATTGGGGACCCAGGTGAGTCTCAGCACAGCATTTCATCCTCAGACTGACGGACAGGCTGAGCGTACTATCCAGACACTACAAGATATGTTACGGGCCTGTGTCATTGATTTCAGAGGTAGTTGGGATGATCACTTGGCGCTTATCGAGTTTGCGTATAATAACAGCTACCATACTAGTATCCAGATGGCACCATATGAGGCTCTATATGGCAGGAAGTGCAGATCACCTATAGGCTGGTTTGACGTGGGTGAGACTAAGTTGATAGGCCCAGATATGATTCAGCGAAATTTGTCGATAAGGTGAAACTTATTCGGGAGAGATTGCGGCGGCCCGAGTCGACGAGAAGTCATATGCAGATAATCGACGTCGACACCTAGAATTCCGGGTTGGCGATTGGGTATTCTTGAAGGTGTCACCCATGAAGGGTGTTATGAGGTTTGGTAAGAAAGGAAAGTTGAGTCCGAGATACATTGGACCTTATCAGGTTATCGAAAGGTAGGCAAAGTTGCCTACGAATTAGATCTACCGGCTAATTTAGGGCCGGTGCATCGGTGTTCCATGTGTCCATGCTTCGGAAGTGTATAGGCGATCCGTCTAGGGTATTTCCTGCGGATGATGTTCGGGTAACAGAAAAGTTGTCCTATGAAGAGCATCCGATAGCTATACTTGACCGTCAGATCAGGAGATTGCGAACCAAAGATGTGGTTTCGGTTAAAGTATTGTGGCGGAATAATAACAGGGAAGAGATGACCTGGGAAGCTGAAGAGGAGATGAAGAAGAAATATCCCCAATTGTTTACTACGCTTGCAGGTAATCTAAACTCCTTGCTTAAATATGTAAATGATCTGATCAATCTATGTGCTATTGATAAAAGAACCCTTTTCCCCGATTCTTATAAGACCCGGTGGGGTTAGAACAACATTCGAGGACGAATGTCCTAAAGGGGGAAAGAATGTTATGTCCCGTATCTTTACATAGGGACATTATAAAGCTAAGTGCGACAAGTTAAAGACAAAGCTATTTTAGGGTTCCGGTAAGGGTTTTCACCTCCCGATTTCGTTTTATGCACAAGTTGCCTATGGATTTCGTTTGGTATAAGAAAATTATTGGAGAATAAGGGTTAATTAACCAAGATTGGATGACTAAGTGAGATTAAGAACTTAATTACATCCTTAGTAAGCTTAAGTGGCCGTGTGGGCCCCACTTGTGGTTTGGCCAACTCTTATTGGCTAAGAACTTGGGTGGGACACATGTCAACTTTGTGGACTGCATATATAAGGAGGATTGTTGAGTCATAATTCAATTAGAAGTTCATTTCAACATTACAAAGTTAGAGAAATTAAGAGATAGAGAGGGAGAGTCTCGGCCATAGCTGGCCGAGAATGAGCCTCCTCCAAATTGATCCAAAAAAATTAATTTTCCAAGCAAATTAACTCCTCATCAAGTGTATAAGGACGTGTAGTAGTTGTTGGGAAGAGACAAGGAGGTGTAGCATTCAATAGAGTTGAAGATTCGGCCAAGGTTGAAGGACAAGTTGCAAGGTAAGAATGATCATTGTTCTTGTGTTGTATGATGATTTGAATGTATAATTCATGCATGTTGTTGTTGGATTGTTGTTGTGGTTGAACTTGAGGTGAGCCGTGAGCTTGGTGAAGCCATGGTTGGTTCCATTTTGCATGTATTGTTGGTAAATAAATGAATGTCAACATGCAATTGAACAAAGATTGTAGAAATTGGTTTATGATGTGCATGTTAGAATTGGGCTGTTTTCTTAAAGTTTGAATGAGCCATGTGTTGTAGATTTGAATGGAATTATGTTTGGTTTTCTTGTACATGTATTGGAAATGGATTGAAGGTGTTGTAGTGTGGATAAATGAGTGAAAATCATGGAGTTGTAGGGATGGCATTGAAGCCGTGTAAGGGGCTGTTTTAGGGAGTTTATGGACTGTTTTGTGCCAAGTTTTGATTGTTGTTGTTATGCACATTGTGGTATATTGCATGTATGTTGAATGTGTGAATTAAGGTGTTAATGAAACAAATCATGTTGAGGTGTATAGGCAGTCCAAAACCGTGGACTGTTTTGGGTACTAGAAGTGAAGTAATGTTGTTGAATGTTGTTATGAACATGTAGTAAAAGTGAAATGGTATTGTTGTATGGGCTGTTTGGCCGTGAGTTGGGACTGAATAGAATGATATACAAGCTGTCCAAAGTCCCCTAAGTCATGTTAAACAAGTTTGGAATGATATAAGAAAGAATGATTAGTAATGTTAGCTTGTAGCGCTAGTTGGTTTGTATGCGAACGAAACGTCGTCTAAATGTTTGAAAGGGATTGTGAGCGTCAGAGTGCGTGTTAAAATCCTTTGTAAACTAATTGTAGCTCTTGATATCTTGATATAGGATAAGTGTTGTTGGGCAGCAAGTACAAGTTATTATACGACTAAACGCTAAAGGTACGTAAAGCCTACTCCTTCCTTCTTTTTGGCATGTTCTAGACGTAAGTAAGATATAATCCGAGCCTCGGGGTAACTCCACTCTCTAACTCCTAGTATGACATGTGATTGTTATTCATCCTTAATGTTGAAAATGTTGGAATGGTCGAGTTATGATCTCGCTATCTATTACATGATTGACTTGTATGTAACGTATAGGAGTTCTTTTTCTTAAAAGGAATTGCATAGGTATGTTGGGTTTTTATCAAATGTAACATGCTAGGGTGATACATGTACATGAATCTTGAAACGTTCCTTAATATAGTTTACGATGGTAATTGGAAAGAATTTAATGTGATTAGTGTCACGATGTCCGAGAAGCGATTTAGTTTACTGTTCATTGAGTCTCAAAGATGTTTTACTTTTATGTGGTTGCTTATTATTCTGCTCGTGCTTACCGCTATATCCTTCACTGAGTGGGCCAGGGTACGTTCTCGTGCGCACAACTATTATACTATTCACCGAGTCCCTCACTAGAGGGCCGGGACACGTTATATATATATATATATATATATATATATATATGATGATGATGATGATATGATATATGATGATTTGGAGATGGAGGCCGAGGAGGGCATATATTCCTTATTACCGAGTCCCTTACTAAAGGGCCGGGACACGAATATGTTTATGTTTATGATGTTATGATTATAAATACCGAGTCCCTTACTAAAGGGCCGGGACACGTTATATATGTTATATACAGAATGATTATGCAGTTTTGATTATAAAACACTATATTGATATTGATATGAGAACGATACAGATGAAATATGTTCAAAGGCAAGTTTTTTTTGAAACTCTGATTGTTGCATTGAATCTGTTCACCTTGTCATAGATACGATTCTCTTTACTTGTTTCATGCTTTATATACTCAAGTACATATTCCGTACCGACCCCCTTTCTTCGGGGGCCGCGTTTCATGCCGCCAGTGCGGACGCTCGTTTCGGAGATCCGCCGACCCTAGGATATCTACTCAGCTATTTCAGAGTGCTCCTTTGTTCCGGAGCATAGTTTCGTGGTATAGCCCTTTTGATATGTATATATGTTGTTGCTCAGGGTACGGCGGGGCCCTGTCCCGTCATATGATGTCGTTGTCACTCTTAGAGGTCTGTGGTCACATGTGTGGGTCTATGTGTAGTTGATGTTTTGTTGTGTGGACATGACTTGTGTTTGGGGCGTACCCATTTGTAGTGGCCTTGCCGGCTCGCGTAGATATATGTTTATTATGGCGGTAGTATGAAGGTGTATGAATATATAGCCTTCTCGGCTTATGTTTTGTTGGGACGTATCCCCTATATATATATGCATGCTAGTAGTGTGTATGACTATAGACAACAAGTGCACGGCGGGCACTAGTCATGGCCTACGGGGTTGGGTCGTGACAAACACAATCATCACATCGGGAGTAATATATGACAGCGTAGGACCCGAATCAATCGGCGCATACATATCATAAGAGTTGAAAATACCCCGGGACAATATCGAGAGGGAGCTAGTCCGTAATGCATAGGTTGGCGCCGGGATATGCATACATTTCTCTTTGATCTCTATATACTACTATTTGCGGCCTCCGCCTAATCCATCAAACACGGGTCCAAGAAACCCTATTCGGAGGAACGCTAGTTGTCATCAAACACGGGCCCGAGTGCCGAGTGAGAATTTTTGTCTCGGAGCTCCCCTAAACTCTTTATCAAACCCTGGAGAATTAACTTTCTTTCTCCGATTCCTGTTACCGTGGCCCACATCCTGCCGCTGAGCTTGAGTGGCTACTAACTGAGTCAGTAAAAGAATGACATGTCTCATCTCTTGGCCCGAGGTGTCTGGAGAAGGGACTGGGGGTGCGAGAGCTAAAATTGAGGCTTCCCTCTGATCCTCTAAAGCCGGCGAGGTACGCGAAAATCGAGATAGGGCCTTATTTTGGGGTTCACTCTCCTCCCATATCCATAGATGGCCCCCGTTCCCGACCCCAGAATCCCGCCTTGCCCTTCCGGGGTCGCATTAGCTTTCCTTTCATCAACTTTTGTCAAAATCATAAGCGCACCATTAGGAGGGGGGGGGGGGGGGGGGAAAATCTTATAACATGGCTCTACACGATCCGGTAAGAAGAAGAATGGTCATTTTTCCTAAATGCCCGTAGCCTCTCGTTTATTAATGTGGCGCGCAACACACCATAAAACAAGACTCTACTAGACACGGCTCGTAGACATTTCCTAGGGGCGAATCGCTCGATACCACTTTTGTCACGACCCGACTAGGGCCATGTGGCCAGTGCCGGGGCTAACCACCGAGCACAACTCGTTCTATTACTCATCCTGCATTTATCCATATTTCTTATGCGCATAATCATAGAAAACTATTCTTCATTTGAAACATATTCACTTTATATATACATAAGCCCTCCGGCTATCAAAATAATATATACATACGATAAGAATCTGTGAGACCATATTACCCACACATACGTATCTACGAGCCTCTACTGGAGTACTAGACATAGGGACGGGACGGGACCCCGTCGTGCCCAAAATACATATACGCAAAACAATAAGCAATGGCACCTCCGGAATAATGGAGTGCTCTCAAGGTCTGCTGGTAGCTCCTATGAATCCGGGTCGCCTCCCTGTCTACCTGTGGGCATGAACACAGCGTCCAAAGAAAACGGACGTCAGTATGAACATTGTACTTTGTATGTAAGCATCAGCAATAATAATACATAATAGGAGCATAAGGGATAGCATAAGATAAAGGAACTGTTCATTTCTCATAATACCTTTTTAACATTCGCCATACGTACTAACCCCTTTATTCCTCTAATGATACACTTGTTACATCCACATACTTACATATGCAATAATTTACAATGCAGTACAATCACGTACCCGATCATATAGGCTCGGTATCATCCGTACTCGGCCCTTCCGAGACTCGATGATATCCGTACTCGGCCCTTCCGGGACTCGATGCTATCCGTACTCGGCCCTCTCGGGACTCGATGCTATCCGTACTCGGCCCTCCCGGGACTCGATGCTATCTGTACTCGGCCCTCCCGGGACTCGATGCTATCCGTACTCAGCCCTTCCGGGACTCGATGCATATATACATACATATATATAAAAATACATAAATGAAATCAACATCATCCTTAGCATTATCATACGTCGCATAGGCATGTCCTGACCTTAACATAGACTTATCATCATCTTGCATTCATCATAACGCATACATTATAACTTGGAGGTAACTATGGATATGTCGGGGTGACATGAGGTCGTGGATCCCCGATTACATTATGGAGTAATCAAACCATCGTATCTCACCTTGAAGGGACTAACATTTTAAGGTGAGTGTACATAAGAAGAAGTACCAATGGAACCATACTTAGAATCATTGACTTCATGGGCATCATATCTCAATTTAGGACTCTTTAGACTTAACTCATCGTCATCAATTATTATGCTCGTGCCTTATCTCTCTTCTTTATCGTATACATGGGTAGCTCCTTATAGTCATCGACTCAGTGTCATCACCATCGTGTTCATAATGTATCTCTTATCTTTATATCACATGACTATTCATGAACATAGGCTCTTAGTTCTTTAGAATGTAGGGAATTCATGGAGGAGGAGGGAAAATCATGCCATAAAATTCATACCTTAAAAAGGAAAGGACTAACATCATAAGGTGGGTCTAGCAACAATGAATAATATCAAGGAATCGTATGAAGATAATTAGCTTTGTAGAAACATCATATCATGAGCTTTAGGGTCTCTAGACTTGGGCTCATCATCATATTCATAACATACCACTTAACTTAGTCTCATGAGAGCTCTTTATAACGTAGACTCATCATTTCCGATACATACATATATGTAGAGAAGTCATAGAAAGATAGGAGGATTCATACCATAGAGTCATGCCTTAGAAAGAAAGGACTAGCCTTACATACCTTTGTCGTTTAATTATTCTATCGCTTGCTCGTTGCCTCCTTTAATGCAGATGTTCTACCTTAAGAAAATTCGTATCGACATTTGCTAAACAATCATAAGAATGTGCTTACTAAAGCAAGAGAAAATTGGGCAGCATTTCCTTTATTTATCTGACTTCCTCCATATTCCATATCAACTCCGAAACATTCATAACAACAATCACAATATCATAAATAACAATTCTCATTCATTTACATTATTCGCATTTCACAACTTCCCTTCAATTCTCCAAAATCATGATCATAGTTCACCATCATGTTTATTCACATATAATACTCATTCCATGTTCTAAATGTCATTCATAACGTATTTACAATCTCAACATATCAATATCCACAACTCAATCCAAACTTCTACTCAACAATGACACTATTCCCACATTTATGACCCATTTCACATATTCTTCTACAATTCAAGTGTTTCAACTTTACAATACTTCAAACATCATGAAAATACCATAAAAATTACCTTAGATAATGGTAGAATAAGTCTTGAATGGAATACTCTCCTTGCACCCAAAATCCTAGTTCACTTTTCTTGGGATTTCTTGACTTAGATGACTTTGATGTTCTTCACAATCTTAATTCTTGTTGGTTTGATGAAGTTGATCATCAAATTTCCTTGATTTCTTATGGATGAAGTGTATGGAACCTTCTAGAGGTCTTGAGAAAGATGAAGAAGTGTGTGGAATGAAATAAATGAAGTAGGAACACATTTATAAACTTGGAACATTTCAGCCCGTCGGGAGTTCCACGGACTCTTCCACGGTCCGTGGAGCATGGTGCTGTCCGTGGAACTAGTCGTGGTTCATGAACAGACAGCCACCATCTCTGCTGGCAGTTCCACGGACCCTTCCACGGTCCCTGGAACATTCCATGGTCCGTGGAACATGGTCGTGAAACTCACAGTTTCACCAAAGTTGTTCCCGTCGTCTCGTTTGATCTCCAATCCTTATGGAACCTTCTTAACACTTGTTTATCACTTCATTAGAAATCTATGGGATGTTATAACTCTTCTCCAAAACATTATTAAAACATCATTAACTCGATACTCGTAATTTTGCCCGACGCACAGCTTATGACTCGCTTTCCTTAACAATTTTCTTTCCTTAACTCAAATGTCTTTGGAAATCTTAATTAGGACCATCAAACACTATTTATTACTTACCAAAACATCGTATACATCGTACACTTCGCTAGTCTATTCACTGTACACTAGCGGAAAATTTTTCGCGGTGTAATAATTTGTTTCGTGCCAATTATTTTTTAAGCTTTACTCGTTTAAATTTCGTTGAACTTCCTTGGCTCTTTCCATTTGATTGCGAGTCGTCCTTATTTCTAATCAACAATAATCTATTCTTCCACAAGGCTTAACAACCGTGTGAGATTGATTGAATTAGAGGTTTGTTGCCAACTTTGGCAAAACACTTGAGTGAGGTATGACTTGAGTGCAAATACGAGTGACGTGAGGAGCTTTTGCTACTAATGTTTTTTGCCCAGTTTTGTATGTACATAAAGAGGCGACATAAGGAGAGGAGATATAAGGAAACATGTCATCCATAGCCTCAGATTCTTGTGATGACGACATGGAAGGCTATGCCTCTAGTAATGGAGGTTATGACTATGATGGTGAAGGAGATTATGAAATCGATGATGGTCCATATAATCATGAACAAGATGGTGGTGAAGAGTACTACTCCGGAGGCGAATATGAGACAAATGGTTCTCATGGGATTTATAAAGAAGATGAAGGAGTAGAGGAACCTTATGGAGAGCCCTATGGTGAAAACGAAGGCTATGAAGGTTCTCATACCCCACACCCTACATATGAAGACAATTTGAGGTACATTCCTTCCTCACACAGGAGGTTATGAATTGATTGATGGTGATCCTCTTGAAACGGGAAGTTGTGATGAACTTGAAGCTTGTGCTTCCATGCCTTGTGATGATTATGACCATGAAGATAGTGAGTTTAAACATGATATCTGTGAAGAATCTTCTAGTAAATATTCATGTAGATCGTATCGTGTTACTTCCTATCCCAAGAAAAGTGGTGTAAGTGTGTGGGTTGGAGAGAGTATGAGTCGTCCTAGAAAGAGAAGAGGGTTTACATTTCCTACTTCACGAACTACAATGAACCATGCTTCTTATCCTAATGCGAGTGTGCTGTGTTCTCAATATGGTTGTGATGTTGAAGGTAGGATGGAGTATCGATAGGTTATGGAAGTAGAGCAAATGCAAGGTTTCAAGGAAGAAATGACTCGAAGAGGCGAATTCCTTAGACAAAAGTAAATCTCCTTAGTAGTGCGGGGGTACTCCCTTGTGTTTAATGATAGTAGTTATAGCAACTACCTTGCCCCTCAACCAGTTACCTAGTTGGGAATACCTTTTATGATGAGACGAAACCCTTACTATGATCAGATAGGGTACTTGGTTGATAGGAGTGCTAAGGTATTCTTTGCCCATGGTAACTACCAAGAGGAAATATGGTGTGATGTACTTCCCCTAGACAATTGTCACTTGTGTTTGGGAAATCCTTAGTTCCAAGAACATAGGGTTTCATATGATCAAGAATGGTACAAGTATATAGTGGACAAGAAAGGGAGACTTCTCTTTTCACCCTTACTCCCTAAAGAATAAGCCAGTGCAAGTGAATCACTTCCTATGGTGAGTGGTCCCAGTTTTCACGATGGGGAAAGATGGAAAATTATTTTGAAGAGATGGAAAAGCATCTACACCTAATGATGGAACGCTTATGCAAGGAGGAACAAATGAAGGAAAAAAATCCAATCCTTGTGAAGCAAAGGGGAAGATTAAAGTGGAGAGTGTCCCTAATTTCCAAAGAATGCTTGACACTTGTCCCAACTCCCATGAAAATGAGAGAGAAAAGTTTGAGAGGACTAAGGGAGAGAAAAGTGACAATTCTAGAGTGGAAAGAGGAGAGGTTGTGAGGAGTGATGTGAGAGGGTTGTCACAACCCCATTCTAACTCATGTAAATTGTCACGACCCAACCTCGTAGGCCGTGACTAGTGCCCGAGCTGGGCACTCGTACACATCTGTCAACTACAATCAGACCATAGCAAACATAATAAGAACTTATACCTACAGAAAGGCACGGCGTCGCGTATATATATACATACCGTACATATAGCCTGGGAACATTCAAAACACAAACATAACTGAACAGTAACTACCCGCAACCCACACATATGTCAACAGACCTCTAAGAGTAACAACAGAATCATATGACGGGACTTTATTGTGGCCCCGCCGTACCCCCCGAATAGACATATACATATACAACAAAAGAGTACGTACCAAAATATGGGCCCTAAAAGGGAGCACTCCATGACGTGGCCGGGAATGGAAATCCTAAGCCGTCGGATCACCAAAACGTGTATCCGTACTGCGGGCATGAAACGCCCGAAGAAAGGGGTCGGATTAAAATACGTGCCGAGCATGTAAAGCATGAAACACGAAACAAGATCATACCGAAATAAGGAGTGTAGAAAATTAGTACGATAACGAAGAAAGAAAACCATAAGACTTGTCTTTGAAAACATAAATCATGCATGTCAATAACTTACCCGCCCATTAGACCGAGCGACGTAAGAAAATAATAATAATCATGTACATATGCATGCATTACGGCCCTAAAGTGAGGGACTCGGTAAATAAAATCATCATATACATGTACATATAGTGTGTCCCGGCCCTCTAGTGAGAGACTCGGTGAATGTAGTCATCATATGCCATCCTGGACGCCATCCCCATATCATCACATCATCATATACATATATATATATAGCGTGTCCGGCCCTACGAGTGAGGGGACTCGGTGAACAATGCGGTGGAGTGAGCACGAATGCGTGTCACGGCCGAGGACTCGATGAAGGGAGTTATGCCTAGCACGAAGCCGAGTAGTGAGGAAACCATACGCACATAAATCATCTTTAAGACTCGATAGATAAGTAGACAAAATCAACGCTCGAGTATCAAACGATAGTGATGAGAAATCAATGCTCAGTATCAACAATAGTCATGATAAATCCATTCTAAATGCCATTAGGACTACGTTAAAAGAATCTCGGGGATCGTAGACATGCATTAATCAAAAATCAGGAGCCCGCCCCGGAAAGTTACGGACATTATTCACTTTAGGACTTTCTACGAACATATCGGAGCGATCCGAGCCCTACATGGAAGTTAGGGACCTTATTCGACACGAATCTTTTAGAAACAAAACTTTTTTATGTAACCTTTGAAATCCAATCATACAAAGACATCGGGACCATAGTTCGACTATATTAAGAATGCGAATATCAAGAAGTGAATAAGAATCGTGAACATGCTCGGATCGTAAGAATAGATTTACCCCGAGGTTCGCGTCATATCTTACTTACGTCTAAGACATGCAAAAGAAAAGAAAGGGTAAGTTTCCACATACCTCGTCCGCCCCTAAGCTAGTCCAAACTCAAGTCTCGGGCTTTCCAAGATCTAAAACAGCGTCATTAGATACTAACATTAGTCATAGGCATAGAACTCAATCCCCAAGTTAGCACTTTATGCTGTAGAAATTTGGGCAGCATTTTACAAATTAAACAACCCCGAGAATTCGACTCGGCCTAAATCATCAACAACAATACCAACAACCATATTAATAACATCAACAATCAATTCAAAACGCATTCTAACGTTAGTAACTCTTTTATACATAATTCGACAACCTTCCATTCACATTCAATCCAACTACATACATTCAAGCCAACATCAACGCTCACATGTTCAAGTACTAATCCGAAACCATTCAAACAAGATTCAAGAACACTTCCAACAATCCGCACAACATTCAAACAATCCAACTAAAACATCACTCCACCCGAAACCTCTCCAACCCGACAAGAACAACAACAACACATTCTCTTCCTTCCAAATTCATAAACTATACTAACAATCCAC
Organism: Lycium ferocissimum; assembly: GCF_029784015.1. NCBI lineage: Eukaryota > Viridiplantae > Streptophyta > Magnoliopsida > Solanales > Solanaceae > Lycium > Lycium ferocissimum. The sequence continues at coordinate 69,278,604 of NC_081348.1, read as the reverse complement.
ACGTTAACGACATCATTATCATAAATACAAAAACTACATTCAAATCACATTAGTTTCTAAAAACAGCCCACACGATTGCCCTTCAACTTGAATCATTAAATCTTCATTTTACATCATAGATTTCACAACAACAACAACCAAAACACTAAGTAAAATTTGTTCCTTCCTTCTACCCAAAACAGCCCATACACACGGCTCAACATCAACTTGCAAGATTTCATGAATATCATCCATTTCTACACACTACAACATGTACAAATCATCCATAAGACATGTAAAGAAGATTAAACCTTACCTTTTTCACTTAACCTCTCAACTTGGCTAGAGTTTGTGCCTTGAACTAATACTTGTTCTTGCTACTCTAACGACCACTTCATGTTGTTATACACCTTCTAAGGAGTTGAAATGCTTGAGAAATATTTGTTTTGATCAATTTTTCTTGGACCTTGTTGACTATTGTAGCTATGGCCGAATGGTCTCCTTGTTTTCTCTAAGTCGCTCAATTTTTCTCTAAGCTTCTAAGTGTTGAAAAAAGATGACTACTAGTCTTGATTATCATCTAATATACACATATATAATTAACACGCTGCCCATGGCCCACACATATCACACGGCCACATGGCCCTTTTGTTCATGAATTATGAACTTTCTTAATTCACTTTTAACCCCAAATTTTTCTTAATATTCCATACCAATAAAATCATAAGCAACTTATGCCTTAAAACAAAATCGTTAAAAGTCTCTACCTCGTGTCCCGAATAGTCTTTGCTCTTAACTTATCTGTCATGGTTAGCTCGGATTATCCCAATGTACAAAATACGAGATATAACATCCTTCCCCCCTTTAGAACATTCGTCCTCGAATGTTAAACTAGTCTCATAGGATTTTATAAGGATCTTGGGGGGTTTCCTTTATTACCACAACATGCCGTCTCATCTACCAATCATATTTCTTCTTCATCTCCTCTTCAGCTTCTTAAGTCATCTCCTTCCTGTTATTATTCCGCCACAATACCTTAACAAAAGTCACGTCTTTAGTACGCAACCTTCTTACGTTACGAACAATGTAATAAGGTCCAATACAACTCGGGTTAAACTTCTCCTTCTTGTCGAATCTCACGACACCTTTCATGGGTGACATCTTCAAGCATGCCCACTCGCCAATCTGGAATTCCACGTGTCGACGCCGATCGTTTTCATATGATTTCTGTCATTTTTGAGCTGCTAATAGCCGTCCCCTGCTTTAACTATCATCAGCTGGTATAATTCTGAAAGAATTTGACACTTAAATTCACCCGCCTTTAGCCGACTAGGGGCCGGCTCACTCGATCATCTTGCTTAAATCATCTTATGATCCCCCTTCATTCAACTTATAACATTCTAAGCACATTATCTCGTGTCATTCCTTTATCTTTAATTCGAACTCTTCTATCGTCCCTCTGCTCAGATCTTGCTCTCAACTTTCCGATCACACATTATGTTGCAATCCTTGCAAGAATATGCGAAGGTGCTCAATTTAGCCCCAAAAATACCTCAGCGTGGCTTCACTAACCCTTATGTTTTACTTGTCTTTGCCTCTCTTCTCTTACAACCGATATCGGAATAGATCCTTGGTTCAACCATAGCCATGTCCTGTTGGTCCTCAGTACTAACTCCATCTCGATAATTTAGCTTAAACCATGTTTACATCTTTCCTTAATGCACCCAGAGTATTATCACCGTATTGTTATTACTGGATCCAACTTTTCTCATTAAGTATTTGCTTGGTCTCATCCCTAGCATATAAATGTTCATGGGTAACATAACTACTCTTGTACGACTTGTATAAAGTATATTCCATCTTAGTTATAGCTTTTTCTTTTCCTGATTCACTCTGCTCCACATATTCCTTCCGTCCTAACATTCGCTTGTAGCCTATCCTATCGTACTCTTTTCCCTTCCTTTATTCACTCCTTTGATGCTCTCACTTCCTACTATCGGAGGTCTTCTATTTTTTTCTCCCTTACTACTCATAGGTCGTAGTATCATTAGCGAACAACCCTATTTCCCACATCTTAGCCTCTAATCCAGCACAGCAGTGTTCCCTTTCACGATGTCTCTGCAAGCTACTCGCTATCGTTCTCTTGTCGTATTCTCCTTTAAGCCTCCACTTTCCAATGTTATATCATTCAAGATCTCTATAATTAATTCTCAGCACTATCTCAATTACCATCCTAGTTTCTACCCCTTTTTGCTGGCTGTTGGATCTTACTAACTCGTCTCGGCAAGGAATCTTACTTGTAGCCCGAGCATCCGTATCAAATATATTGTAGTGTTGGTTGTCTCCATCTTGCACTTGCATCTCTCACACCCGCTTCCCCCCTTTAAGGGGTGTACTTATACTATTACCCGATTATACTTTGCCCTATGTCCGCATTTTCCAATCTTAATTAGGCAGCACTTTCACCCCGACATTCTGATCCCCTTGCCGTTCATCTACTCACTTTCTTTCTTTTCCAAATATCATTGTGTTAGTACTTCCCAAGCTTAACCTGTAGTGAAAACAGCATCAGCTTGCCTTGTGACATTTGTGCCATTCATTTTTTTCTTTTCACTTGAACTTCGTTACCCTGTCCGATTAATGCCTTTCACATACCGCCTCGTTGGTTGCCGGAATACACATATCCGCTGATATAGCCATGTACGGGATATCATGTGCATACCTATATATACATAATTACTACTATCTTGCTTATAAAATATTTCCAAACACTATTCAAACTCACCCTAATTCTAAAGCTGTGATGCACCTTCTTTCTCTTCACCGGTCTAGTCCGCCCCGGCCTGCACGACCTCTTAAGGTTTCCGCCCACTCCGTATATTCTAATTTCCCTTAGACTACTCTAGCCTCCATTTGGCTCTTCTCCCGCGTTCGACTTTATAGGACATTTAGTACACTTCCTCGGGGTCACCCATCCTAAAATTTCTCTCACTCCAGCACGCTTAACCTTGGAACTCTGATGAAATACGATGCTTTAACACTAGTATGATAGCGTCCACTTCACCGCATGACCTTCATCACAAAATCTGGAGTAAATTGAAGTCTTAACAGATTCCAAAACGTTCTCATAATACATCTCCCTCCGAATTAGGAAGGGTCTCTTATTCTTCTGACTCCACACTTACTATTTTAGCCCTTTTTCAATCCTAAATATTCACTTTTCACCTATGGCTATAACTACTTCCCGTCCTAGACTTCCAGATTCCCAATGGTGGTGAACACACCTTAATCGCCGCTACTTATAAATACTTGGCTATCGGCCTTTGGATTTCTGCTTGCCACCATTAAGTGACAATTATACAGCAAATACACATACATAAGAAATAAAATTCTAATAAGGACTCATTTACCTGTGGCCACATTTGGTGACGCTTCCTGGTCCTGTCTACTAGCCAAAGCATATATGCGGTTCGGAGGACCGCTAGGACTAGAAGCTCCGCCACGACCTCTACCGCGACCTGCTAGTGTCGGCATACCCTGTCCCATAGGGCGCATGGCTACAGAAGAAGATGAACCAGAATCGACCCAAAGAGGGCCGAGCCGCACCACCTCGGACTACCCCCATACGACACTCCCTCATGATATGGCCTTGACGGCCGCAAGCAAAACAAGCACCAGTAGCGTAACGGCATTCCCCCCGATGGCGCCGCGCATCGAGGGCACTGAGGCATAGATGGCCTCGTCTGACCTGAACTCCTGTGCATCTGTGAACCCGAAGCCCTGGAGCTCTGACCGGCTCCTGAATACCCTGTGCTGTCAAATCTCCTACCCGGGAACCGTGGGGGTGCACTCCGTGCTGGCGGAGAAGGATACCCAGTGTACTGCTGAGGCTGCCCGCCTCGAAACTCCCCCGAATAACCAGTCGATCTAGCCCTCTTGGGCTGGCCTCGCCATAATCTCTGTGGCCGACGCCTCATCTCTATCCTCCATCCCCTCGCGCATGCTCGCACCCGCGCAATATCCATACCGGGCTGAGAAGCCATCACCAGACAGCTATCAACCAAATAACGATCCAGCCCCATCACATATCGATGCATCCTATCGGTCATATCCGCTACAATAGTGGGGGCATATCTAGCCAATGAATCAAACTCCAGACTATACTCTCGAACGGCTCGCCATTCGTCTCAACTGTAGGAATCTATCAACTCTGGCTGGCCTCATCTCCGGAGGTAGAAAGTGGCCAAGAAAGGCCTCTGTAAACTCGTCCCACACTGCTGGAGGAGCATCCTCGCCCCTCGACAACTCCCAGGACTCGTACCAATTAGCCGCCACATCATGCAACCGATATGAAGCCAGCTCGACGTACCTCGCCCCGTAAGCCTTAATTAACCGCAACGTACGCTGCATCTGCCGAATGAACTCCTGGGGATCCTCCGTGGGATTTGACTCGAAGAACTCTGGAGGATTACAAGTCAGGAAATCACGGGCCCTCAGACTATCATGTCTATCTGTATAATCACCCCCTAATCCGTGCCCCCGCGAACCGCCCCCGCCACCAACTCGGTCAACAACCGGACCGCATCTCGCATGGCCCTATCCTCCGCCCCCGGGCCGGGGAGCCAGGCTCCTGACGGGAACCCCGGGAGCTGGCGGTGGAGCCGCCCCCTGATCTGCAGCTGCTGCTGCCCTATGCTCCTCTGGTAGTGGCGGTGTAGCAGAGCTCGCTGATGGGAGCACAACCTCAGGCTGAGCACGGGCCCTGGTAACTCTCCGGGCCTGGCTAGTCTCTCCAGCTGCTGTCGACTTGCCCTTCTGGGCAGCTGTCGCTTTCCTTGGAGGCATCGCTGAAAACATAACAATTCGTTAGGGAGGAGTCATCCTGATAATACCGCTCTATCGCACGATCTAAGATCAGAAGGAAAGATAACATCCTAAATGTCCTGTAGCTTCCTGTTTATAGATGTGGTGCACCACACACCGATAAACAAGACTCTACTAGACATGGTCTATAGACAGTCCGAGGATGAACCGCTCTGATATCACTTTTGTCACGACCCAACCCCGTAGGCCGTGACTAGTGCCCGAGCTGGGCACTCGTACACATCTGTCAACTACAATCAGACCATAGCAAACATAATAAAAACTTATACCTACGTAAAAGGCACGGCGTCGTATATATATATACATACCGTACATATAGCTCCGGGAACATTCAAACACATCACAACAAACATAATCGAACAAGAACTACCCGCAACCCACACATATGTCTACGACCCTAAGAGTAACAATGTAATCATATGACGGGACAGGGCCCCGCCGTACCCCTGAATAGACATACACATATACAACAAAAGAGTCTGTACCAAAATATGGGCCCCGGAAAAAGGGAGCACTCCATGACAGCTGAATGGAAATCCTAAGCCGTCGGATCACCAAAACGTGTATCTGTACCTGCGGGCATGAAACGCAGCCCCCGAAGAAAGGGGGGTCACATTGAAATACGTACCGAGCATGTAAAGCATGAAACACAAGAACAAGATCATACGAAATAAGGAGTGTAGTAAAATTAGTACGATAACCGTAGAAAACCATAAGACTTGTCTTTGAAACATAAATCATGCATGTCAATAACTTACCCACCCATTATGAGACCGAGTGACGTAAGAAAATAATCATCATGTACATACGCATGCAACGTGTCCCGCCCTACAGCGAGGGACTCGGTAAATAAAATCATCATATACATGTACATATAGCGTGTCCCGTCCCTCTAGTGAGGGACTCGGTGAATGTAGTCATCATATGCCATCCTGGCCTCCATCCCCATTTCATCACATCATCATATACATATATATATATAGCGTGTCCCGCCCTCAGCGAGGGACTCGGTGAACAATGCAAATGGAGCGAGCACGAACGCGTGTCCCGGCCCGGACTCGGTGAAGGAAGTAATAACAACTAGCACGAGCAGAGTAGTGAGAAACCATATGCACATAAATCATCTTTAAGACTCGATAGATAAGTAGACAAATCAACGCTTCGAGTATCAAACGATAGTCATGAGAAATCAATGCTCAAGTATCAACAATAGTCATGATAAATCCGTTCTAAATGCCATTAGGACTATGTTAAAAAGAATCTCAGGGATCGTAGACATGCATTAATCAAATCCGAGCCCGCCCCGGAAAGTTACGGACATTATTCACTTTAGGACTTTCTACGAACATATCGGAGCGATCCGAGCCCTTCTATGGAAGTTAGGGACCTTATTCGACACAGAATCTTTTAGAAACAAAACTTTTTATGTAACCTTTGAAATCCAATCATACAAAAGACATCAAGACCATAGTTCGACTATATTAAGAATGCGAATATCAAGAAGTGAATAAGAATCGTAGACATGCTCGGATCGTAAGAATAGAGTTACCCCGAGGCTCGCATCATATCTTACTTACGTCTAAGACATGCCAAAAGAAAGAAAGGGTAAGCTTCACATACCTCGTCCGCTTCCTAAGCTAGTCCAAACTCAAGTCTCGGGCTTTCCAAGATCTACAACAACGTCATTAGATACTAACATTAGTCATAGGCACTTAGGAACTCAATCCCAAGTTAGCACTTTATCTACAGAAATTTGGGCAGCATTTCCCCTACAAATTCAACAACCCCGAGAATTCAACTCGGCCAAATCATCAACAACAATACCAAAAACCATATTAATAACATCAACAATTAATTCAAAACGCATTCTAACGTTAGTAACTCTTTTATACATAATTCGACAACCTTCCATTCACATTCAATCCAACTACATACATTCAAGCCAACATCAACGCTCACATGTTCAAGTACTAATCCGAAACCATTCAAACAAGATTCAAGAACACTTCCAACAATCCGCACAACATTCAAACAATCCAACTAAAACATCACTCCACCCGAAACCTCTCAACCCGACAAGAACAACAACAACACATTCTCTTCCTTCCAAATTCATAAACTATACTAACAATCCACACGTTAACGACATCATTCTCATAAATACAAAAACTACATTCAAATCACATTAGTTTCTAAAAACAGCCCACACGATTGCCTTCAACTTGAATCATTAAATCTTCATTTTACATCATAGATTTCACAACAACAACAACCAAAACACTAAGTAAAATTTGTTCCTTCCTTCTACCCAAAACAGCCCATACACACGGCTCAACATCAACTTGCAAGATTTCATGAATATCATCCATTTCTACACACTACAACATGTACAAATCATCCATAAGACATGTAAAGAAGATTAAACCTTACCTTTTTCACTTAACCTCTCAACTTGGCTAGAGTTTGTGCCTTGAACTAATACTTGTTCTTGCTACTCCAACGACCACTTCATGTTGTTATACACCTTCTAAGGAGTTGAAATGCTTGAGGAAAATATTTTTTTTGATCAATTTTTCTTGGACCTTGTTCGGCTAGAGCTATGGCCGAATGGTCTCCTTGTTTTCTCCAAGCTTCTCAATTTTTCTCTAAGCTTCTAAGTGTTGAAAAAGATGACTACTAGTCTTGATTATCATCTAATATACACATATATAATTAACACATGTGGCCCATGGCCCACACATATCACACGGCCACATGGCCCTTTTGTTCATGAATTATGAACTTCCTTAATTAACTTTTAACCCCAAATTTTCCTTAATATTCCATACCAATAAAATCATAAGCAACTTATGCCTTAAAACAAAATCGTGGTTAAAAGTCTCTACCTCGTATCCCGGAATAGTCTTGTTCTTAACTTATCATGGTTAGCTCGGATTATCCCAATGTATAAAATACGGGATATAACATAAATTTTCTTTCTTCTCTTGTTGTCTTGATAATGGTGCAGGTATTCTTGGAAGCAAACCAAATGATGAACCTCAAACTTTGAAAGTTTATGATATAGTGGAAGGCTTTCTGAAGGAGCAAGTGTGCTTCAATGTTGAAAACCGAGGTAAAGAAAATGCTTTGTATAGGCATCAAGGTAAAATAGCTAATCTTAACACTCCAAAAGATGTGAATGACCATATTGTTAAATTGAGGGTGAATGATAGATTGTACTCATATGATCTTAATGATTCTTTACCACATGTTGAGCTTAGTTCTTTAATGGTTGTTGACAATGTTGTTGATATGGGTGTTTTGACACTAGTTGATCTTATTGATGACCAGATTGATCCTGCTTGTGAGATCAATTTGTGTCTACCTAGTTTTGAAACTTGTGATTTAAATGTTAGTGCATTGTCATGTGATATGATAGCTCACACACTAGTGGATCCTTGCGATGACCGAATTGATTCTTCTAGCAAGATTGATTTGCATCCAACTGGTGTGGATACTTGTGTTGATCAATTTGTTTGCTATGATAGTCCACTAATTGAGGAACTTAGTGATGTGCTTAATGAACCTCAAATTAATGATGACATTGATATAGTTGATCATGTAGATAGTCATGTAAAGGAAATTGCTTTGAAAAAGGACATTTGTCTTTATGAGAGTGAAACTACATGTTTAGAATCCTCATCTCTTATTGATTGTCCTCTCTTTAAAGATATTGTCTTATTTGATGTTGACATGACTTGTGAGAGTGATATACCTAGTGGAATGCATGGTAATGTTGAGCCTATAGCCACCTTTGGTGGCTACAAAGTGTTTTGTAATCCACTATGGGATGATGATACACTTCCTGATGGCGAAATTTCCTTCTTGAGGGATTGCGAGACGAATCTTGGTCATGATGACAAGCATAGGGTGGGTGAAGTTGTTGACACCATTCCCAATGATGTAAAGTCTCTCTTGAACGTTTGTGACCCATTTGATGGACCACGTCGAGTTTGGAAAAGGCTGCCGAAATTGAAGAGTGCTCTTTAAAGAAAGGGAGCAATGTGCAAGGAAAGGAGCCTACATTTTGGAAGGACTATGCTAGATCTTCTAACCTAAAGGGTGAGGAGATGCTACTCGAAGCTTGGCATAGGTTCAATGAGCCTAAAGGTAAAACTCTCTCTTTTGATAAACTTGATTATTTGATTGACTTGTTTGTGAAGTTTCATCAAATGAGGAGTCTTGAAAAGGCTAACCATTGGAGGAGGCCTTATTGGACAAGAATTTGGTATGTAGTCACATCTTGTACTTCCTTCAAGGACGGTATATATTCGTGGCTCATGCTTATTCTTGGGTTTTCTAAAGCCATGGATGTAACTTCTTTGTGTGATGAGTATATTAGTAGCACTTCTATCCATTCATATGATTCTATTCTAGTGATATTACTTGATTGCATTTTGCGATTGTATGGCAAATGTGAACAAAATTGTGTGGGGGATACCTTTGAATTTGACCCCGGTGTTGACTTGATAATGATCCTTTTCTTGAGATAGGCTAGTGTAATGATTAGACCCTTGACTTGGGGTGGGCTTGTTTGTGAAATTGCACTTAGCCATGTCGGATATTACTTGTTTCTTGACTTAAGGGGAGTTATATACTTATTGATTGCTAGGACCAATGAGAACTTGCATATTTGTTTTCCTAGATGCGTTGGTTCCTTTGCTTTACCCTTTTGTCAAATTGTCTTGAATCGCCAAGTGTCTTGGGCATTATTTGGATATATACTCTTTCTAGATCCTTATGATGCTTGGTTATATCATAAAAGTGAGCCATTTAGTGTGTTGATTGCATGCTTTGCTTACTTTAGGTATTGTCATTGGCCGTATGATGATTACCTTATGTGTTTTGTGAGGGGGCATGTACTCATTATCTCCTATGTTTTTCAAGGTTCAGATTCGAGGACGAATCCTTTCCAAGAAGGGGAGGATGATACAAGCCCGAGTAGCACACATGAGTCAAGATCCTTCACACGAGGTCGAGCAAAGGAACTCCAAGCCTTACAAGCCATGATGATGCCAAGAGAGGCATTGGAGACCTTTGAGGAGCTTCATCGGAGAGCATATGACCTATGGATGATTGCTTGGTCGCATGGAGTGAAGATGAGTTGGAGGGAAATGATGGTGGCTAGCCATGCAAAGAGGCTATTCTTTAAAATCAAGCCATCATCCCTAAAGAAGACTACCTAACAAGACCCTTACTTCATTAAGGGTATTTTTGTAATAGCTAGCCTAGTCTTTTTTAGCATAGTAGTATAAATACTACACTCAGTTATTTCATTACTTAGTTTTTGATGTTGAGATGAATACTCTAAATGAGTGATAGTTTGTTTGGTAGAATTAGTGTAGTGCTAGTCTAGTGATTGTGATAGTTAATTATGGTGGATTCCATTGTTGGCTATTGAACCCTTTTCCATTGATTTCATATTAGAGTTGTTCATTTGGTTAACTCTTAATTGAATTCAAATAGTATAGGTTCATTGGTAGGAATCGATTAGGAGGGTTTGGATTTCATATATCCAAATTTCCCTATAATTCATTTACTAATTGGGTCTTACTTCTATCCCTCTTCTTCTCATCCCAATTTCTTCACTTCTCATCTTTGATTTCTTCTCATTTTTAGTTTTCGCGTTTTTGTTGTTTGAATCCGTGCCTTCCACAAGTAGGATCCTATCAATCTACGTGCACATTTTCCGATTAGAGGTGACTCGGACAGTGAGACATGAGGGACAACCACTTTGTCTACCTGCCGCATGATCGAACTCAACGCGCATATCAAATAACCAATACGGACGAACTCCACATTCATATCAAGTAACTAGTATGGATGAACTTAACGTGAATATGAAATAACCAGCATGGACGAACTCCACGTGCATATCAAGTAACTAGCTCGGACGAACTCAACCTGCATATCATCAAAGTTTCATATACAGCCATAAGAAATATAAATAAGGCATGATGGACAACTAACGTGTAATATACATGCACATAGCTCAAAATGTAAACTAACATGAGAATATTGCTTATAATATTTTCACTAGCATGGGAATATCGCTTATAATATTTTCACTAGCTAAACATGTAACCTACATGCGCATAGCTAAAATATTTCTAAGATAAATATACTAGATAAATAAAGCTGATAGGTCACCCGGTTGCGGCATAAGTGCTCATCACCTCTGCTACACGTTACCCCCATATCCATAGTACATCATAATTTATTAATTAGTCGAGGAAAATTCCCCATTAAAGTCAAAGTCGTAACTTACCTTAATCCGAAGCCTTTCAATGAACTCGAACAAATTTTCCTTTCCTCAAAGTCTCCGAATACTTCCAATCTATTCAAAAACATATTCTACAAGTTTAAACGAGTCTAAAAATACCCATATTGGAATATAAAAAGAATTAGAATAAAAAGGAAATTCAAAAGTCAGACTTGGGCCTCGGGTTCAAAATCCATAATTGATTTCAAAATTGGGTTACCTATTTCATAAATGTTCCAAATGTACAATATTGACTCAATCTAGCATAAATCTGACCTTCAAATCATCAATTTATAGTCTACTTAATTTAAGGCTACAAATCCCATTTTTACACTTCGAAGTGGATCATATATCTACACGGTAATCAAGTACAATAATCAAATCCAAGTTTAAAATCCTTACCCCAAACTCAATTGAGAAAATATTCTTGAAATCTCCCAAAGCCTAACTCTAAAAATCTCCAAAAATCATGAAATGAATAAAAAATCACAACATTGTAGTTTTTATACCTAATCGCATCCGGCACAGGGCTGTCCGCGATTGCCAAGTGGAATCCAGCAGACACCCTGCGCGATAGTGAACCTCCTTACGTGACTAGGAAGCCTAAGACCCTAACCCTACGCGAACGCAAGACCTGCACACGCGACCGCGAAGGTCAGCTGCTGCATGATCATGCCCAACTCTACAAGTAAAAAGGATAAGCAGACGCTGCAAACATAATCCGGTCTTAAAGTATGGAGTCGAATCCCACAGAGAACTAACATTAGCTATAACCGTTTAATATTACTAAGAAAACTAGTTCGGACAATTTTATGAGTTTTAAAGATTAATTTTTTTTAAATTTTAAATCAGTTAATTAACAAATATTAAACCAGTAAGAATTATCAACTAATTAGAAAATGGGTCGAACTCAAGATCAAGGGGGCTTAGGGTTATGACTTCTCCAATTGGACGGAATCCCTTTTTCTACGTTAGCTAATGTCGCCACTTTATTTTCTACAGATCGTGAGAGCTCAACTCACCATAATTATATCTCGATCAATTACGATAATTTAGTAGACGTATTCTCTTGAACTACTTTAATTAGCAATTTCTCACCGCTCACTATGACCATGTCAAAGTTTCGTTATCTCTAAACCAACTTTTACACCCACAATATTGATATCTCATAAACCTTGGAGTGACGTTTGTTGACACCTAATTTTTGACCTCCCATAATTTATTTTAATTACTCAGAATCCTTAGATGACAAACAAAATGAATCAGGCATTTTAAAGGGTCAAAATGATTTTATAAATTTGTCTAGGTCAATATCTTACTCCTTTTAATTAATAAAATAATTTCTATGATGCTATAAATTATTTAAGAATTAATTGGTACATTTATGACATTTTTATGAAATATTTACATTTTTTGTTGAATAATTATTTATTTTATTGTTTAAATTGTCAAAAGTCAATCCAAGAAATTTGAGTAATTAAAGAATTGACCATTTTACCCCTCAATCTCTAATTTTGTGTGTTTGCATAATCTGTTGAAATTAATAAATTGTGTTTAGTACTTAATTCGGTTAATTAATCACTTGAGGGTCATTATTGCAAATTGGATTTAGTTATTTAATTGTTTACATTAATGTCATATTTGCAAACTAAGTCTGTCTACACAATTAGTCGTGTTTTAAAATTAATTTAAAGGCTAATTATGTTTTTGTTATAATAATGTGACCAATATTCGATATTTTAGTTCTATCCATTTACTTGATTTACCCATTTTACCCTTTATGTACGTATATACGTATGATATACATAAATATACATATGCGGTATACGTACAAAAAAGGCCCCATTTCATTTCTTTTTAAACTGGACCGAGCCCAGTCCCAACTAGGCCGACCCGACCCAAAAACGTACGCAACATTAAGGGAGGGTAATACCCCTTCTTACTTTCATTTTGTCTTCCACAGCAAACACGCCTCTCTCTCTCTCCTTTCCCTTTTCATGAAAAATCCTAGGCACTGCCTCAACTTTCTCTCTCCTAGCCTAAAATGGCAAGAAAGCAGAGGTGCCAGGCACCACATAGTCCTCGTACAACCATCAGCATGGAGCAATTAATGCTTCACTTCCATTTTCGTCTTCTCCCCCCAAACACGGTGAGAAACCCCTTTTTCTTCTAATTATAAATTAAACATGCGATTTGTCGTATCGCACTTGTACCCTTCTCAATTCTCGTTGGTAGGATTTGAATCTACCAGATCGAGAAGGGTGAGGCTCATATCAAGCTGTTCGTTGCCCATGGTGGATGATTTAAGCCATAGGATTTACTTTCCAAGTTAAATTTTGAGGAAAAAAAACATTTGTCCCAAATCGTTGTTCTAAGATTTTTGACGGTTTTGGGGGTTCTATAAATAAAACCCCAACCCTCACCATTTAAGAAAAAGTCTTGAACACTCAAGCATATGCAAAGCTTAAGATCTGAGTTTTAAACTTAAAATTCTGAGCTGTGCTAGTAAAATTTGTACTTAACTTTTAAAAAGGGGTTAGTTCTAGTTCCAAAAATTTGATTTTTATTCTTGTGTGTGGCTGAGTCGAGGAAAGGAAGCACTAAAGGCTCCAAATTCATTCTTGTACACGGCTCTGCATAAAAAAGGTAACTTTTTATCTTTTCTTTTCTTTTTCTGCTTCTAGTTTAATTTGTGCTTAGTTATAGTTCTTTATTTGGTTATTGATGTGGGAATGTTTGTGCTAAGATGTCTGTGGTAGTTAAGATTAATTCAGTAGTAGTAGTTTGGTATTACTCAACTGTTTTATTATGTTCTGAGGGCTGTATAATCTCTTAAACACTTAGAATGGTGGTACATGGTCCTGAACTTAATAATTTAAGCCTGATTAGTGAATAATGCATGGATCTAGTGCTATTTTTGAATAATTTGCTGTTTATCAGAGTATCACTAAGCATCAATCAAGAGTATAACCATGACTAGAAATGAGTTAAAAGGGGCCTGAGTTAAGTGAGAGGCTGTTAGAGTGAAGAATATGGACTCATAATAGATCATTAGTTGTTAATAACGGCTTAAGTGGATACACTGCTTTATAAAACTGATCTTCCTCAACATTGAAGTGAAACTTGGTAAAGAAAGAGATGAGGCTATTTAGACTCCTATAATATTGATATATGTGTTGTTTATAATATGGATGATTTCGCCGAGGTCCAAGCTTCGTAAATGGTCAAGTTGTTTAGTTACTAGTCACGGAGAATTCCGAGCTTGAAAACTCCGTAGTATGACCTGTTTGACAACATGAATATCTGCTTTATTTTCCTTTGGTTTGTGAATCTGCCTGTCATCCCTTAGGATCCACATAAGTCCATACATTCTGCTTTTTCCTAGGAATTTGGTTATGTCAGGGACCTTTGAAGTTCTGATTAAATTACAAGTTTTGTTTGAGTATTTAGCCTGCTTGTTTATTTGCTTGTATGCTTTTCCTTTCTTCTCCCTTTGTTTAAGTTGCATTAGCTTCCATTAAACATGTGATTTTCCAAAGTTTTCCAAGTCTTAAAAAACATAGATTAGGCCATTGAATTTGGATGCATGCCTTAAATCATCAAAGCTCCCTTTATCATTTTTTCTTGAAATGGACCGTCCAGTATATTAAAAAAAATGAGAACCTGCCTGCTGTGTCTATGTTTAAATTATTGGCATCTCTAATCTGAGTTCTGGTACCTTGTTAGTATAGCTCAGTAGCACTACTTGACTATTCTGTTTGCCTGTATCTCTAAGAACCACTGTATTTGTATGCTGGTCCATCATGATTTAACCACTTAGCTTGTATACATCACTTGTGAACTAGTTGGAAGGGCTTTACAGCATAACTTGACCTGTTGAGTGTGCATGTAAGTCTGTAATGATCTATAGAACTTTAAAAATGACCTATAGAACTATGCAATAATGCTTTAACTCATTCTGTGTCTCTGTGTGAACCCTGCTAAGCCTTAATAGTGAAAAATGATTCTCCACCTGTATTTGAATGATTTTGTTTGCTATGAATACTTGTGTTTACATTTGTTTGGACACCTAGTTATAAATAGTCTGAATAATAGAGTTCCTATGATCACAAGGACTAAGGATGAGCCTTTTAAAAAGGTGCCCTGGAGAGAGGGTCGAGGGAGAACCAAGCATTGCTTTGTTCATAACACCTTTCCTCCACATAAAGGACATCATGACACTTCCGTGGCCTGTGGAGGCGTGCTCACTAAGGTCCCTGTGATCATATGGATTCAAGAACATAAAGCTGGAACCATAATTTCCCTAATGAATGATTTGTTGAGTTTAAATGAAGAGCTTAAGTGCGTAGATGTGTTTGAATTGGATGTTGAATGGGAAGATTAAGAAGGAGGCTTAGGACCTGAACATTGAACAGTTGGACCTTTAAAGATCATGTAATGCTTTTTTCTTTAGGAATTCTTCTAAGGAACATGTCTTGCTTTTCTTTACACTTTTGTTCATCCATTCTGAATTTGCATTCTCCATGTGACCAATGTATAATCTTGATCCATGTTGTTGTCATTATAATGGAATCAGTTGGAAGCTAAATAGAAATCCTGCATCATTGCATATAGTTAGGTTTGCTTGCACTCTGTTGTTGCTTGTGGCATGTGTGTTCAAATGCAGTCATTTTCTTTTTTCTTCGAATATTGCACATCTTACATGAGTTCATGTGGACATAGAAAAATCTAGATTTTGCCTTTGTTTGATATTTGTCTGTGTCATGCTTACTTGTCTCATCTACAACTATTTTTTCTTGATAATATGCCATGCCCTGCTTCTGACCATTTAGACTCAGAAAAACCTTGATTTTTTCCTGTATTTCATCCTGCTTATACTACGTTGAATGCCTAAATTGTAATTGCCTCTTTTTCCCTGCACATTTCCACAATTGCATCATCTGCACATACTTGGACTTGCATGTATCCTGCTTTGTATATAACATGTATATTCAAAATAGTGGCTTCTTCCTTTGAATATTGTGCATCCTATATAAAACTGCCTAGACTAAGATACCATGCTCTTGTTTACATTTGAGTGTACCTGTATCATGACTATGTGTTTCAGTCAGCTTCTGTCTCATACCACATCTACGTGTCTCAATTTTTTTGTCCACCCCAATGCCTGTGTGTTTCAATCAGAATCGTTGTTCTTTACCTTAAGGCACTACATATTTATCTATGTCATGAAGCTTGTTAAGTGAATCTTTGTTCTATCATTCTTTTATGTGTGTTGCTGTATATGGCTGAGGTATCAAAACAAGTTTGGGGTTTGGTTTAGCCTTCCCCCGATGCCTACCATGCCTAAGATTCAAGAGACCTTTTTGATCTTGTGCGACATCGGGAATAAGGATGGTGATAACCACCCTGGGCTGCCTAAATCTCTGCCAATAAGGCCTAATAGTATCTATGTACAAATACTTTGGTTGTGCTACTTGTGATTGAATTCGATGCATGTGTATGTATATATTTACATGTATGATAAGTTTAGTAAATATAAACTAACCGTGTCCCTCTTTTTCCTCTTTCTCACTAGATGGTCACTCAGGCTGAGGTCTAGCCACCCTATTGGGCCAAAGGCCAAATATGAAAATTCTTTCAAAAGATTTATTGAGTCTGAGAAAAGAAAAACGGAAGCTAATATACCTCGAAGGACCAATCATGGGCGAAAATGACATGAAAGTCTAACCATGGGTGAATATGGTTAATTAGGGGATTTGGTACACCCCTAGTCTAATCCCTCCTCCATCATTTATATTATTGCAGTTTGATGTTGTATTGTATTTGTATTTGTAAAAACTCACATTATTATTGGAAATAATTATGGTTGGAACTAGACATCTTAGGCAAACGGTGCATACGCCGTTTAGATTGACTCTAGATCCTTAAGCGATTTTCGAAACCCCGATCACGCATACTGATTTTTAAATTTAAACAAAGATTAACCACGTTTTCAGTAAGATAAAGAATAAAGGGACTAAGAGATGTTAAGGTCAAAATGGCGTGAGTTTTTACTCAAAAGAGATGAAACCAGTTGAGCGAATTCTTTCAACAAATGAAACAAGCATGGATTTTCTGGATTTTTAAACTAGCAAAAGATAAGGTATTTTTGAGCCAGAGCCCGCATAATTTTTTAGAAATAGACGGCCAAATGGATTGAAGCCCAACTGGATTTTCAAATAAAAGATCTGGGCCTTGCCCAAAAAATTGAAACTCTTTCTCTGGACAAAAATTGTTTTTGGCTCTGAGTCCAATTTAACAAATATGAATTTCAATGTATACATGTGTCCAAATTCGTGATAACCCTTTTTGTAAACTAAAAACGGTCAAAAATGTTCCCGTAATTATAAAGGTTTTAAGTAAGACGTTCTAACGTATTATAAAGTTGACCCGAGACCAAGTGTGAACTAAGAATAAACAAAGAGGATATATATTTACCCGTGTATACATTACAAAAACCAAAATGTTTTCTTTTAATACATACTACCCTTATACGTAAAAGGGGATATTTCTTATCGGATATTAATAAATCCAAATCTAAAGTACCCATATATAAGGCGATATACTCAAATTTTTCCAAATCAAGTGATATGCAATAAATGACAATCTTTTAAAAATGCGGGAATTAAACACTAAATAAGCAGTTCATGCAGATAATCACACATTGGAATTCGAAGGTCAATCGTATAGTACGGATCCTTAATACTAGGGTGCCTAACACCTTCCCTAAGGGATCACCAGAACCCTTGCCTAGAACTTTGGATTACGAAGGCTTTTTCACTGTATATGAATAAATCCTTCAAAACCGATTTTCCTAAAAATTAGGTGGCGACTCTTTTAAAACAAAGTCCGAAAGAGCGCCAACAAGTTCGTAGTAGCTTTTATGCACCCGCGTAAATAGCAAACAGTTACAATGTTATCCAACAACAACCTAAATATGCATTCTTTCTCAAGAAACACATAAGAAATAGGCACGGTTAATTGATGACCATTCAATCAACTGAAATAAGCACGTAGTTGAACAAGCAGAAAAATTCATTTCATCCTACAAAAAGTTCCATCAAAATCCTAGATAAAAAAAATTAGCTATTCATAAAAAGTATTTGAAAACACAATACTAAATTTTTTAACCAATAATGAAAAATTCAGAGAAGAAAGGAAAAACTCGTTACCGAATCTTTTGCCTTGCTTCACAACTGTTTCTTGCTCTCCCCGTCAAGTATTATGTATAAGTTATGCAAAATATGTATTTATGGAGTACACAAAAACCTATGTTTCAAAAACCAAATCCAAATCGGAATAGTAAAATTTTTGGGCTTTTAGCACTATGCCTGCACTAGGCTTCCACATTGCGTATATCTGCTCAAAGTTCCAAACATTCACGCTGGTTTGGGGAAATGCTTCCAAATAGCGTCAACATGATATTTTCTCATGTCGGCTCAATCCGAAGGAAATTACGTGGAAGTTCAGTAGCTGGCGCCCACATCGTCTCAATGTTCAACACAAATCAAGTCTTTGGTTTCTTAACTTTGTCACGTCATTTGGCTGGAGCAAATTGTTACCATTTTGCAGCTTAAATTTTGTTATCATTTGGAATCTTTACTCCCTCTAAAAATTGCAACATAATGATTATAAATCATGAGCTAATCATTGACTTATACACTTCAAAAATTTTACTTCCTCCTCGTTTAATTCTAATTTTTCTCCGAATCTCTTCATCTTCACACCGCTTTATTCCTACATAGTAAAAATATAATATTAAGCACAATTCATTATTCTTAATACTCAAAAGATGATTAAAAGTACTAAAATGTGATGCAAATAGTAGCTAAATATATGTATTCTTAATACTCGTCCTTGAGCAAGCAACACACCATCTTAATAAATCAAGCTTAGCAGCACCATCACTGTGCTGATACCAACAATAGGCCCTATAGCAACTAATACCATGAAATATACATTTCTTGATCATTATGCAAGCTATGCAAGTCAACTCAAGCAAACAACAAACTTCTAACCTCTGAACCTCACACGGATTCTAACTCATCAAATTTAAGCTCGCTCACCTACTCTGTCAAGGAAATATAATAACATCATCTATCTATCATGAAACAGGTGCCCTCACAAGAAGAAATAATCCACACTCAAATCAAAGAATCTAGTGTAATTTTAAGAGTTAGCATCAAAGAACAACTCTCGCACACACAAAAGAATTTACATGTATGCAAAAATATCATAGGCTTGCCCATTATGTACATCTCTACTAATTTAAGTATGCTCAATAGAATTAAATAGGACTTTAACGGGTCGTAATGTTGGCTAGAGACGGGCAGGACAAATATATGGTAGTGACTTACACTTCCCTAAGAACCTTTCACTTTTAGACTTCATCACCCATTATTCTCTTCTCTTAACTTTTTTTTCGGCCCTCTCTTTGTTAATTATTTCACACGTATTTCCCTTTTTGGTCTTCTCACATAAAAAATATTTCATTGTTTTTTCAAGTGGTTTTTTTTCATGTCACAATATTTCTAAGAGGACTTTTCATCACTTTACAAATATCATTGGTCACTTTTTTCACTTGATCATCCTTTTCTTCGGATTGATCACTTATATCACAATCTAAGCTAAAGTGCTCAAGGAATGCAAAATTAGAGATTCAACGAAATGATCAAGACAAAAAATACGGCTAGCGAACGAAAGACTACAAGGTCAATTGTCTAACTAGTGGTAATAATATCTGATAAGGGTAAAATTCATAAGACATATCAAAGAAAGCCAATTATCATCTTCTAAACAGAGCAACACATATTATTTTGCTTCAATAACATGCAATGCAAGTTCTGGACTAAGATGCACAACAAAATATGCAAGAAATCCTCAACTTACTTGGCACAAGTCTCAATCAAGATGGATCCATATACTCTAAGATAGAAAGGGTCATTATGAACTACAAAAGAGAGCTATGTGCAGAGTCAGTATCCTGAGCCTAGGTGTCAGGTGATCTACTATTTTATTAATTACTCAATCTCAAGCCTAAATACGGTAGTATCCAAAATGTCTAAAGGTGTCACGACCCAATTCACGGATGATGATGGCACCTACACTATCCCAACGGTAGGCACACTATCCCAACGGTAGGCAAACCATCCTCAAATCCTAAAGTCATATGGAAAGTAATGCGAGAAAATTAAATACACTTGAACATCATCCAATAGTCTAATATATATATATATATATACACACACACATAAAGAAGTGCAGAAAGATAACTTAGTCTTTACTATCCAAAACCTGGTCTAAATCGTACAAGAGCTTCTAATAGAAATCACAAGTCTTAGAAATATAGAAATAGATAACTATCTCGAAATGTAAATAAACAGAATAATATAAAAAGAGATCCAAGACTGCAGGTCCAATTGGTAGCTCACCCTAGAATCTGGAATGTAATAACATCGGGATCATTCACGAGGCCTGGAACTGGAGTATGGGCGGACAATGAAGGAATCACGCATAAAGCATATAAAGATTGAAAACAAGCACCAAATGGACCAATAAAGCTAAAATTCCTTAGTCGTAACCATTAAATCATGCTTCATATAATTCAACATGTAATCACATAGATAATGTAGTAGCTTAAATGAATGAATGCAATGCACTGGCCGATATGTATCCCGATACACACATGCTATAGGTCATGCCTTATTGTCATGGCCCATGGGGGACTGGCGAGGTCCATATACCCTTCACTTCCTTCCGGTATTTCCCATCGGAGGGTGAGAATCATATCATATCATATCATATCACCCGAAACCATTTCCCTTTGGGCTTTGAGAACATCATTCTTACCTCTTTTCAGGTCTCATAGGACCATCTCGTACCTTATTCAGCATCTCAACCTAATGAGTATATATGTATGCATGAACAATTACAACATGCATGGTAACATGTGCCAACTATGTAATGGACTTATGAAATGAGTATGCATACACCATGTAATTCCACAATATCAATTCAAACATCAAGAATGATTTTGCTTTCACAAATAATATGAGATGTGGAGTGATGAAGGTACAATGAATCAATAAACGCATGTACGAATCAAACATGGCTATCATAGCCACATAAACAACAACAATACCAAAGAAGTGGATTTATCACAACAGCCAATGCCTGTAGGCTCAATATGCTTTCCCCATCACAATACACTACTTACACTAACTACCCGAGCAAATATACCGGAACCCACCCAAGCTCTCATCACATCCACTAAGGTGGGAATCCCTTTCACGCCTAATATCCCTTCAGTATTTATAAACTATATACGTGTTCTAATTGGGGTCTAAAAAATAACCCGTAACCTACCTCAAAAGCAGTAAATCGTAACCTATCTCGAAAGCAGAGGGAGAGTCATGAACACTCAAACCTGAGCCTTCCCTTTCCGAAGTTCCTTCAAATGAGCAAAGTCTATCAAATACGAATTCTACATTAACATATGAGTCCATAGACACCCATATTGCTATATTCCTACTCGAAACCCAAAAACGGGCCCAAATTAACCAAACCAGAGCCCCAAGGACAAAACTAGAATTTTAACTTAATCGTCTTACCTATAGTCTATATAGTGGGAATTCTAAAATTCATGGAAATCTATTCACATTTGAACCCTAAATTTCATCATTTCCCCTAAACCAATTTTATGGAAAAACCCTTATTCTACCATCTAAAATCATGGGAAGAATTCAATAATAAAGGATAGATTCATGGGGAATTACTTAAATGAAGGTTAGAATCTTGAATAAAGCACTTGATTTCTCCCAAACCGACCTCTAGAACTTGAGTTATGTGAAAATGGAGTCTAAAATCGAAGTTGAGACTTAAATCACTGTTTTCGCAAGCCCAAGCCTCGTGATCACGACCCTGACCAGCCCAAACATCGTGAATGTGACAAGGCATCACGATCGTGATGACTGGGCGTGACCCGACCCAAGCTCCACTTTCCCTTCATGAATGCGATCGAGGTCTCGCGATCTCTTTGACCACCTTGATCAAGTCACGCTATTGTGGTCTTTCCCTCGCGAATGTAAAGAAGGAAACCAATAACTGAACACCAGAAACTAGTGTTTTCCGAACTTGGATTCGACACCCGAAATTCATCCGAGACCCCATGGACACAAACCATGTATACATTTCGGTCATAAAACGCTCTACGAACCTGCTCACGCTATCAGAATTCCCAAAAGAGGTCGTCTAGACTCGGTGTTGACCGAGGTTAATGCTTAACCTTAGCTTAACCACTCTTCAACTAACGACCCAAATCTCCCCCGAACGGTTCAAGACCCGAACCAACTACTTGACTAAGTTAAAAATCAGGTTTTGGTGCTAACAGAACTATCAGAATTCAATTTCGGACACGTTTACCCAAAAGTCAACTATTGGTCAAAGATTTCCAAAACCAAAACTTAAGAAACTCAAAAGTGGGATTTTGGTTACCGATACTAATCTGATTTCCTCGATAATCGCGCCACCCATCCCTGCAAGTCAAAAATGCCAAAATAAAGCTAAGGGAAGGGTCATTTGGGATAAAAGGAGTAAAATCTTCAAAACGGCCTAATGGATCGTTGCATCATCCACCACTTAAACACACGTTCATCCTCGAACATAAAGAGAAAGGAAGTATCTAAATAAAAAAAAGTGGGGGATATCTACTCCGTATTTTTAACTCCGTCTTTCAAGTAGCATCTTCAACCTGACGATGCTTCCACTGAATCTTCACTGAAGCTATCTCTTTTGTTCTCAGCTTTTGAATTTGCCTATCTAGAATAGCGACCGGTTCACGCTCAAAGGTCAAACTCTGATCAAGAAACATAAAATCCCACTAAGTCACATGAGAACCATCCGAGTGGTACTTTTTGAGCATCGAAATATGAAATAACACCCGATAGACTAGGTGCCAAAGCCAATTCATAGGTTACCTCACAAATATGCTGAACAATCTCAAAAGGACCAATATACCTCGAGCTCAACTTGCCCTTCTTTACGAACCTCTTCACCCCTTTATGGGTGAAACCTTCAATAAAAACCACTCACCAACCATGAACTCCAAATCACGAACCTTTCGATCCGCATAACTCTTTTGCCTACTCTGAGCCGAGAGAAGCCTCTCCTGAATCAACTAACTTTGTCCAAAGAATCCCGTAGTAAGTCCGTACCCCAAGGCCTATGTTACACCTCATCATTTTGGACGTTGAGGTTAGTTAGGTGGTAGTTGTTTTAATTGCGATCTGGAGTAATATGCGCCTATCTTATGGTTATGAGGGTTAAGATCAAGTCTGAGAAGTATCGGAAAGACTGGAGGTCGAACAGGAGAAGAACGAAAATCTGGTTGAACTGGGCGGAATTGCCCTTCGCGTTTGCGACGGGGGGCCCGGGTTCGCGATGGCCAGAAAAATTCTAGACCATCGCGTTGGCGAGAGACCCTCTCGTTCGCGAAGGTCATTTCCTAAGTCGGTTCCACCGACTTTGACCATCTATATAAAGGGGTAAAACCCCCTTTTTCATCAGATTTTTATCCAAGAAAATCCAGAAAACAGTTGAGGGGTGAGGATAGTATAAAATTTTTTAAGTGGCGGAGTGTTAGTTTAGGTTCGCATAGCGCGCAGCGGTGATTGTAGTATTGTTTTGCGACGGATTTTGGTTTGGATTCTAGGCAAATACTGAAGATACTGTTGTTTTAATAAGAGCAAGGTATGAAATTTTTTTCTATTGATATTAAACTTCGTTTCTTTACGGTGATAGAATGGTTAAATAATTGTATATTAAGTTGGTTAGTTATGGAAGTTGGAAAATAGCGTGTGGGCTGTTTTATAGTATATATTGGTGCTAGAAATGATGTTATTAATGTTGGTATTGTTGTTGTTGTTGGTTGCTGAATTGAGGTTTCGGGCTAGGCATATGAGCAGGGGAGGTGCTGCCCGATTTTCGACAGGATATAGAACAATTTAACTTGAAAGCTTAACACAAGTATACTATGATGAGTCTAAGACAGTGTGAATCCTCTTAAATGTAGACTCACGAGCTCGGACGAATAGGTGTAGATAATTGGAGATTGAGCAGGTATGTAAGGCTATCCCTTCTTCTTTCTTTGGCATGAATTACATAAAGTGAACTGACTATGAACATACATGATTCCTATGAACTTTAGTTCTCAGTAGTACTTGACATGACAGTTGTCTTTGATCCCCCAAGTGTTGGTTCATCCTATTTATTCTCTCGAATCCCGAATGATGATTCATTTTGTACATGATTGCTCTTAATATTCGTGCACATCTTCCTTGCATTATTTCACCGAGTCCCTCACTAGAGGGCCGGGTACGATATATATTGTTATTTTACCGAGTCCCATAATGGGCTGGGTACGATATATATTATTATTTAACCGAGTCCCATAATGGGCCGGGTACGTTATATATTATTATTTCACCGAGTCCCTTACTAGAGGGCTGGGTACGGTATTTATGATTATCTCACCGAGTCCCATAATGGGCCGGGTACGGTATATATGATTATTTCACCGAGTCCCAAAATTGGCCGGGTACGGTATATAATATTATCTCACCGAGCCCCATAACGGGGTACGTATACATAATATATATATATATATATATATATATATATATATATATATATATATATATATATGTGACCTATCTCTTAAGGCACAAATGCATTGGTATCCCTTGATTATCATCCTTATCTCCTCGTCATTTTTCATTCAATACATGATCTTCATTACCGTACTTCATGCTTTACATATTCAAGACATTTTTCAGATCACCCCTTTCTTCGGGGGATGCGTTTCACGTCCGTGAGGTACACTTCGCCTTGGTAATCCTCCAAATTTTTAGATTCTCTCGTCACTGCATTGAGAGCTCCATTGTTCGAGTTCGAGTCATTTTGGTGCATCCTTTGATATAGATTTATGCATGTCCAGGGTACAATCTGGCCAATTCTGGTCATATGTCACTATTATACTTAGAGGTCCGTAGACATACGTGGGTTGTATATATGTTTTGGGTCACCGCCTATATCGACGTAGTTCGTTTTGGATATTCCCGTATATGCGGGCAACCTTATTGGCTTGCATATCTTGTTGTGTTTTGCTAGTCAGGCCCTTTCGTAAGACAAAGTTCATTTTGATATATGACATTGTGGGTCTACAACATGCTTTTTGCTGCATTTCCATATTGTCCTTAGTTTTAGTCTGATCATATCCAACAGGTTTGTATATGAATGTCCAGCACGGGCACTAGACATGGCCCATCGGTTTGGGTCGTGACAGCCTAACCTCAAACGCATCAAACCCAACCAACTAGATAACGACACCTCCTACAATATAATGCCTCAAATAGTGCCATCTCAATGCTCGAAAGGTAACTTTTATTGTAAGAAAACTCTGCCAAGGGTAAGAACTGATCCCAATGGCCATCAAAATCAATCACACAACCCTGTAACATATCCTCAAGAACCTAAATAGTCCGGCTAGACTGACCAACGTTCTGAGGGTGAAACGCTGTACTAAGGTTCATCCGGGTACCCAACTCTTTCTGCATAGACCGCCAGAAATGAGATGTAAACTGCATCCCTCTATCCAAAATGATAGAAATGGGAACCCCATGCAAATGAACTATATCTCGAATGTAGATTCTGGCCAACTTTTTCGAATTGTAAGTAGTCTGAACTGGCATGAAGTGAGCGGACTTAGTCAAAAGGTCCACAATGACCCAAATGACATAACACTTCCTCCATGTCCGTGGTAACCCTACTATGAAGTCCACAGCAATTCGTTCCCACTTCCACTCAAATATGGGTATCCTCTGAGTAATCGTACCAGGCTTTTGGTGCTCGTATCTCACTTGTTGACAATTCAAACAGCGAGATACATACCCCATAATGTCCCTCTTCCTACTACACCACCAATAATGCTGTTTCAAATCTCGATACATCTTTGTAGCCCCCGGATGAGTAAAGTACCTCGAACTATGAGCCTCATCCATGATCTATTTATTTAAATCCCCCACTTAGGAAACACATACGCGACTCTTGATTCTCAAAACACCCTCATCATCTAGAATTGTATCTTTGGCCTTTCTTTGCAACACTTTGTCCCAAATTTTACACAACTTCGCATCATCAAACTGTCGAGCCCTAATCTGCTCCAATAAGGGCGATCGTGCCTCCACACACGATAGAACCTTACCAGGTTATGAAATATCAAGTCTTAGCATGATATTCACCAAAGAGTGAACATCCTTAGCCAAATGACGTTCTTCTACTTGTAATGAAGCTAGGCTACCCATACTCACCGCCTTCCGACTCATGGCATCTTCCACTATATTGTTCTTGCCGAGATCATAAAGAATAGTCATGTCGTAGTCCTTGAGCAACTCCAACCATCTCTGTTTTCTTAAATTGTGATCCTTCTGATGGAAAATGTGTTGAAGGCTTCGATGATCAGAATGCACCCCATAAAGATAATGCCTCCAAATCATCAATGCAAAAATCACTGCCGCCAACCCCAAATCATGGGTGGGATAGTTCTTCTCATGAACCTTCAACTGTCTCAAAGCATAGGCTATATCCTTCCCCTTTTACATCAAAGCTCACCCAAGTCCAATCCGCGAAACATTACAACATATAGTAAAGCCCTTATGCTCTACGGGTAAAGCAAAATCGAGGCCGTAGTCAACGAAGTCTTAAGCTTTTGAAAGCTCACCTCACACTCGTCAGACCATTAGTAAGCCACATTCTTTTGATTAAATTTGGTCAAAGGAGACGCAATAGATGAGAAAGCTTCTACAAAACATCGTTAATAACTAGAGAGGCCTAAGAAACTCTGAATCTCGATAACCGAAGTAGGACTAACTCAATCGCGAACCACCTCAATCTTCTTATGATCCGCCATAATACCATCTTTGGACACTAGATGTCCCAAGAATGCCACAGAGCTAAGCCAAACTCACACTTCAAAAACTTAGCGTATAGTTGCTTGTCCTTCAGAATCCTAAGTACAGTCCTCAAATGCTGCTTGTGCTCCTCTCTACCACGAGAGTAAATCAGAATATCATCAATGAAGACAATCATAAAAAGAATCCAGATATGGTTTGAAGACACAGTTCGTCAAGTCCGTAAAGGCTGTTGAGGCATTGGTCAGCCCAAAAGACATAACAAAAAACTCATAATGACCATAACAGGTTCTGAAACCTATCTTAGGGATGTCCTCCGCCTTAATCTTCAATTGGTGATAACCGGACCTTAAATCGATCTTAGAAAAGATCGATGGACCCTGAAGTTGATCAAATAAGTCATCAATATGAGGAATGGGATACTTGTTCTTGATTGTAACCCTGTTCAACTGCCATTAGTCAATACACATACACATGGTTCCATCATTCTTCTTCACAAATAGTACCATAGCACCCCAAGGAGAAACACTAGGTCTAATGAACTCCTTGCTCAACATATCCTGTAATTGCTCCTTCAATTCCTTCAACTCTGTCGGCGCCATCCGATATGGCCGAATAGAAATGGGCTTGGTGCACAACTCTAAATCAATGATATCATGATCCGATTGAACACCTGGTAAATCCGTCAATAAAACCTTGGGAACCTCCCGCACCACTAGCACTGACTCAAGTGAAGGAGTGTCTAGTGTCTCAAACATAGTCTAAATAAGCTAAACACCCCTTCTTAACCACCCGTCGGGCTCTAAGGATAGATATAACCCTCTTCGGTGCATAACTACTAGCACCCTTATACTCCAACCATGGAACTCCCGTTATGGCTAACGTAATTGTCTTGGCATGACAGTCCAAGATCTCATGATAAGGGGATAACCAATCCATGCCCAAATAATGTCGAAATGTACCGTGTCTAGAATCTTAAAATCAGCCCAAGTGTCATACCCCATAAAAGTAACAACGCATGATTTATATACTCGATCCACCACTACAGAATCCCTAGCAGAAGTAGAAACTGTATTAGGAAAGTCAAACGACTCAGATAACATATCCAGAGCCGAAGCAAATTTAGTAGACGCATCAAAGTATGTAGAGCCTGGATCAAATAATGTCACAGCTGACCGACGACAAACTGAAATAGTACCTCGTCCGCCTTCGGATTGTTTACCTCCATGACTACCACGACCTTACTGAATTCCACCCTTTGCTGACAGAGAACTGCCTCTACCAGACTGATGATCGCCTCTGCCAGAGTAAGAACCCCCTCTACCCGAATATCCACCTCATCTAGCTGATGGTGCGGGAGGTCTAGGTGCCTTATCCCGAGAGTTATGCTGGGATTCATCCTGTCTAAGTCTGGGGCACTCTCTCACAAATTTCCCTCGGCACAACACTCATAGAAAGTCCTGCCAATCATAGGCTGATGAACTGAAATAGAAGATCCAGAATATCCTCCACGGTCTGAGTACCGAAAAAAAAACCTTGAGATGTCTGCCCGGAACAGTACTCACAGTGCCTAGAAGGACCACCCGCTAAAATCTAAAATTCTGACGACCTCCTTGGCATGATCCACCACTGCCTAAAATGAAGCCCAGAAGCTACTACCTACAAGGTCACCAATTGAAGCGGAAGGGTCAAACCCATAGCAAACCGCATCACTCTTTAAGCCTCAGTGGGGAGTAATAACACAACCTAACGAGCCAAAGCATGAAATCTAGACTCCTACTCCACAACTGATAACCCTCTTTGCTCCAGGGTTGAGAACTCGTCCTTCCTATTGTCTCTCACGCTATGAGGGATATACTTATCTAGAAAGACATGATAGAACTGAGTCCATGTCAAAGGAGGCGACTCAGCTGGTCGACAATCAATAAAGGACCTCACCACTGCTTGGCGTCCTCAATCATCTGAAAAGCAACATAATCCACTCCGTGTGACTCCACTAAGCCCAACTTGTGAAGCCTTTCATGACAACTGACAATGAACTCATAAGCATCCTCCTCGGGGTTGCCATAAAACCAGGAAGGATTCATCTTGGTAAGCCTCTCAGATATCTTCTGCTCCTCATTAGTCATAACTGACCTAAAAACTGGCCGAGGAGCAAAATTAGGTGTTGGGATCTCATCAATGTAGGAAGACACAATGGTAGCAGGCTGTGCCTTTGGTGGATGAAACTGATCGGGAGTCTGAACTCAGCTCTGGTCAGCGACCCATATGGTGTAGCCTGAAAGGTGGCGGCTTGTGTCAAACCCTCAAGAAGACTCAGAATGCTCACAATGACATCTCGTAACACTGGTGTAGAATGATATCTGGTGGTGCCTGGGCTGGCCCCAACTCCTCCTCCTCAATCAGCTCGTCCTCATGCTCTACCTCCAACTCAGAAGACGCTGATCTAGCACGGGCCTGATCAACCCTTAGTGCTCGACCTCTGGCCGGTGCTGCTCCACAGGGTCTACCCTTATCATGTGCCACAACCCTAGCACAGGTATCGGTTCCTCATCCCTAGCCATATCCACAGGTGTTCTCACTATCTGAGAGAGAATAAAATATGAAGTTAGATATTAGTTGAACAAGTTAGCAGGAAAGCAATGAAAGAATGGAAGTCTCCTAAATGTCCTATAGCCTCTCGAGGATGTGTACAAACGTCTAAGTACATCCGTAAGGCTCTACTAGAGATTGCTCTTGTACTCATGAGATTAGTGAACCTAAAGCTCTGATACTAATTTGTCACGACCCAATTCACGGAACATGAAGGCACCTGCACTGTCCTACCGACAGGTGAACCATCCCCAAATGCTAATGTCATTTGGAAAGTAATGCGAGAAAATTTAATACACTTGAACTTGATCTATATATATATATATATATATATATATATATATATATATATATATATATATATATAAGGAAGTACGAAAAGATAACTTAGTCTTTACCACCCAAAACCTAGTCTAAATTGTCAAGAGCTTCTAATAGGAATTACAAGTCTTGGAAATACAAAAATAGATTACTGTCCCCAAATGTAATTAGACAGAATAATATGAAGAGAGATCCAGGGCTGCGGGTCCAACTAGTAGCTCACCCTAGAAGTTGGAATGTAATAACCTCGGGATTCAGCCACGAGGCGTGGAACTGGAGCACGGATCTGTATCTGCGCAAAGTTCAGCAAGTGTAGTATGAGTACAATCACTGGTACTCCGTAGGTATTGTTACGGTTCACTTTTACGGGTGCATAAAAGCTACTAAGAGGTTTTGGACTCTATTGAATTTTTGTATTTTTAGAGTCACCACCTAATTTATAAGGAATATTAAGAAAACCAAGTTAAAAGGGTTTATTCAAACAAGAGAAAAATTATTTTAAAACTAGAGTCCGAGGTAAGGGTTCTGGTGATCCCATAGGGAAGGTTTTAAGCATCCTAGTGTTAAGGATCCGTAGAATACGGTTGACCTACGAGCTTCAATGTGTGATTAATTGTGATTATTTGCTAAAAATGTTTTCTTTCTTACAAAAGTTGTCATGTAAATATCATAACCCCATCTCTTTGGAAAAATATATATTTTTTAGGAGAAGAGTTGGTTTCCCTTTTTTGAATTTTTTTTATAAGGGAGTTGAAATCACTTCATTCTCGGACCAAAACACACTTAAGATTTTCTCTTAAGTAGAGTTCCTACTAGCTTAGTCCAATGTCATGATTTTTTTCCTTATAAAAATATATATATGGAAAAATTTCGTGTCCCAAATCGGGCAACGTACGAGCGCCTACCATTTACCACCTCGGTAGGCGAACCCTTTCTCCAATCATTCATTCAACCACAATAAAATAATCAAGACAATCATAATATAAGTCTCAAATGTAGATAATAATAAGGATAAGTAATAAATGCGGAAATAATACAACAATCCCAAGGAACCTGGTCTAAGGCCATACAAGAGCCACTACTACAAATACGACAAGTCTGAATATGAAGACAAGACTAAAAATGGGATACTGTCTCAGAATATCAAAATAAGACAAGTAGCTAAAAAGAGGATCCGGGCTGTAGATTCATCCATATGCTTATCCTGGATGCTCGATTAATAATGCCTCAGGAAATCAGGCACGAGGAGAGAAAGTCGACCTTGTCACGTACTCTGCACTCATAAAAGAATGCAGCAAGATAGTATCAGTACAAACACTATGTACTGATAGGTACCATTGGCCGACAACAATTAGCTAACATATATAAAGAAAGAGACTAAAAGATAATCATGCTCACAATCAAGTATCAATCAACACAGTCCAAGAATAGTATCACAAGTCCAGAAATATCAACAACAGGATCATAGCCAATGGTGAAGCATCTAAGCACAATTTTTTTTAAGTAAAGCCACCAGAAACGTGGAATTTTATTGATAAAGAAAATAATGTACATAACAATCCAAAGTGATTGATTAAAGAAAAGAAACAACAAAAAAGAAGGGGGGATCAATCCAAAAGTGATTGATCAAAGATGGAAAAACAGCAAAGAAAATGAAAAATAACAAGTGGAAATGGAAATACAGATGGAGAATGTAACATATTAGTAACAACTAATAATCCAAGGGCCTTGACTTGATAACATCTATCATACCTTCAAAGTATCACAGGTGGAATGTTTCAAATCATGTGAAACATTCTTCAGGCAGTCTCGAATGTAGTTGTATTCATCCATGGGCATCTTCTGCTGTATATAATCCAGGCCACTCTCAAACTTGTACCATTACCAAAACAACATGAAGCATATCATGGAATGTTGTAACATCCATATTAAGGAATGAGCATGATGAACACACTAATACCACCCTAACACAGATGCTGCATCAGTCCATACTAGTACTAGTTCAGTCAGCATAATGGAAATGGCTCTTTGGTATGCCTGATCATCAGTCTGGAGCTCTATCTTTTATTGTTCTATTCTCAAATTTGGAATTCCAGCATTTTCTATGTTCAATATCCTCCTAGCTTGACTTGATAACTCATGGAAACTATTTAAGTGAATTGTACCTGCAAAATAAAAAACCATGTTAGTTAAAAAATCAGCAAGTCCATTCCCTTCTCTGTGTATGTGCACCATAGTCACCATCTGATCTTTTCTCATTCTTTGAATGTCCTCCACCACGATTCTGAAGCAAGGATCATCTTCATTGCCATTGAGTCAGTCTCTATAATCAGTGGGAATAGCTGCTTATCTAAGCAATATCTTAGTAGCAGCATACACCAAATCTCCCTCCTCATTCCTGATGTAACAAGCAGCAAAACTCGGCCCTGGATTACCTTTAGCAGCTCCATCGGTATTACACTTAAACCATCCCGGTGTGTCTCATCCACCTTATCACTTTATTAACAACTGTAGGTTTATACTATTCAAAAAACTGCACAATGTGATGCCACCTTTTTGGAACATTCAGCCCAGGGAACAACACCTTGCATAACAAGTGTAAGTTCAGATTGATATCATATATCACCTTATTAAAAGTCATGGTGCCTTCATGTAGTTGATTGTTTCTCCATTTCCATATTTTCCAAACAATAAAAGCAGGAACAGCTTTAAAAACAAGTTTCAGCTTATAATGACATTTTGCCTCCCACTAGCTTCTGATAGCATGTTTAACTTGAACACAATTCATGGTCAATACATCTGCTGCATTAAAGACACTCCAAACTTTCGCAGCAAAATCTCCACAGAGAAATAAATGATTAATGGATTTAGGCTGAGCAGAATTACAGCAACAACATTTAGAAACTATAGCAATGCCAATGCTTACCACCACCCCATCTACTGGCACTTTAAAATTCCAAAGTCTCCATAAGAAGAAGGAAATATTGAATGGCACACCCTTGATCCACATGTTATGAAAAGGCACTGTTACATTGGCTCTTTGTCTCAGCAACTCCCATGCACTGGCTATAGTAAACTTTCCTGAGCTAGTCATCATCCACCATGGTGTATCCCATTCATTAGATGTATGCTTAATGTTAATTTCCTGCATTATATGCTGCACAATATCTTCTGGGAATAACTACAGGAGTTTTTGGACATTCCAGGTGCCATTTGACATTAATTCAGCCACATCTTCAACCTGATCATTGACTGGCCAGCTATGAGGAACCACAAAGTTAAGAGCACCTAGTTTAGTCCAGTTATCAAACCATACATTAGAACTCCCAACCTTGGGTTCCCACCATATTTCTTGCTCAGTACTGTCTCTTGCCTCCAGCATCATCTTCTAAACCTGAGACCCCCCTTTCCATTGTACTAACAGAGGGATCTGCTTCTTGCAATACTTGTTCCACATGTAGTTAGCCCACAGAGGGAGCTAGAAGTTCTAAAATTCCACCAAAGTTTAGCACATAAAGCTTTTGACATGTCAAAGATGGACCTGAACCCCAACCCTCCTTCCTGTTTAGGTATGCACATATTAAGCCATGATGACCAGTGTCTGCTTCTCCCTTATTCCTTGTTATTCCAAAAGAACTTTGCAAAGATCTTATGCAACTCTTTTATAGCAGATAGTATATGTATTGGAATGCTTTGGAGAACACTAGTGATTAATACTGCTTTTCCACTATAAGACAGCATTTTGCCTTTCCAAGTTTGCAACTTGTCCTTGACTTTCTTCAACAGGTAAGAATAATTAAATTTTCTCTTCCTTGCATGAGTAATTGGACACCAAGATATTTAAAAGGGAATTGACCTCTCACAAATGTTGTTACTGCTTCCACCCGTTGAATCAGCTGATTTGATACCTTGTTGAACATATAGAAAGAACTTTTCCTCTTATTTATCAACTATCCAGATATTTTTTCATACTCTTGAAGAGTATCCATGATCGGATGCAAGGAATTACTCTTTGCAGATGAAAATATGATGGTATCATTTGCATAAGCAAGGTGGTTCCATGCAGAACTCCACTTTGGCATCCTATAGTCTGTAAAAGGTGACTGATCAAATAAAGAGTTTAATGCTCTTAAAAATACTTCTGCAGAAATGATGAATAGGGTAGGAGAGAAGGGGTGTCCCTACTTGACTCCTCTTGTTGAATGAAAGAAACCATGAGCATGGCCATTCAACAGCACTGAATACCAGTTATTTGCCAATAGTATCCATATTAAATCAATGAATACCTCAGAAAATCCCATTTTCTTCATTACCTTACAGAGATAAAGCCATGAAACTCTGTCATATGCTTTTGTCATATCCAACTTAATAACAACATTGGCAAGCTTCCCTCTCTTCCTTATGTCGGTAATAATTTCCTGTGTCAACAATACATTCTCAATAATATTCCTGCCCTTGTCAAATCCTGATTAGTTAGAAGATATCACACATTTGGTAACGATCTATCAAGCCTCGTCATGCACCACTCTAGAGATGACCTTATTAATGAAGTTGCTGAGGCTTATAGGCCTCATATCAGAAAATGTTTCCACCACATTCTTCTTTGGCAACAATACTAAGTTGGTGTGAGTAATTGACTTAGGAAGGTTCTGCCTTCAAAGAAGGCTTTAACTACATTAACCACATCAACTTTGATCACTTCCCAACACTTCTGATAAAATATCCTAGAAAAACCATCTTGTCAACAAGCATTGTCTCCTGATAATTCAAAAACAGCTTTCTTCACTTCTTCCATAGTAGGTTAGTCTGCAAGCAATACATTATTCTCCTCTTTAATCATTTCAGAAACATGATTAAGAATAGGAGAGTCTTCTATCTGATCTTCTTGAGAAAACTGCCTATGATAGAATGAAACAGCCTCATCAGCAACTTTGTCAGCTTCCTCTAACCATACACCATTAGCATTTTGAATTCTTTTGACTTGGATTCTATTCCTCCTACCTTTGACCAAACTATGAAAAAACCTTGTATTTTTATCACCTTCTGAGACACAGTCCATTCCAGCTTTTTGTCTCCAAAATTCTTCTTCATAATGCAAGTATAGTTTAAGTTCAGCTTGAGCCCTTTGCATCACCATTCTATTCTCTTCTAAAGGATCATCCTCAAACAGTTGTTCTTTAATTTTTACTATATCCTCTCTGATAACCAGTTGCTTGAAGATATCTCCAAAAGTCTCCTTGCTCCACTTACTTAAAGCAATTTTCATCTTCTTCAGCTTGGGTTTAAATTACAGGAACACATCTTCAGATAATTCTTCTTCCCACCGTCTTTGTCTAACAAGGTCTAGAAAGGATTCATGTTCCACCCAATTTAAGAAATCGAATGGCTTAAAATAGTTCGCACGCACCGATCCCCACAAGTTAAAGTAATGGAGCATGATCAGATCCTGTTCTAGACAAATGTTCCACCTCTAAATTGCCAAACCAGTCTTGAAATAGCTTATTATGCAACATTCTATCCAGCCTCTTAAAAATACAATCATTAACACCCCTACCATTCCACCATGTGAAAGGACTCCCTTTAAAAGGAATCTCATGCAGTTCACAAGAATTCATGCAGAATGCAAAATCTTCATACTCTTGTGGGGAAACTGGCAAACCTACTATTTTTTCCTTTTCATTTAAAATGACATTGAAATCACCACCAATCAGCCAAGGGAATGCCTTTTTACTAGCCACACCATATATATCATCCCACAACTGCGATCTATCCCCGTCATTACATTTAGCATAAACCATTGAAACCACCATTGCTTTATTCAGATCTTGGAAAAACAATTTAACAGTAGTAGATTGTGCAGTATCCAGAAGTACTTCTACATCCACTTTGTCCTGAACAAAGAACCAGATTTTACCATTACAATTGAAATTGGCATAAGGCATCTTGAACAAAGAACCAGATTTTACCATTACAATTGAAATTGGCATAAGGCATACCAAGTTTCCTTCTGTACTTCTGAATCTGTCTCTGATGTTGAAAAGGTTCCATCAGAGCCACCAAACAAAATTTATGATGTCTATGTAACATTTGAACTCTATGGAAAGCTTGTTGAGAATTCATTAATCTGATATTCCAAAAAAGAGATTTAACAATCATTTAGAAGACTTATTTAAGTTACCTCTTTTTGGCATGATCCTTACTGCTTGTTGAACTTCTGAGACACCTTGTTTCTTCCTCTTTTTTGCCCCTTTACCTTGTGTTTTTGGAGAAATTCCTGCTTCTTTACAGACCTTTTGAAGAATCATTTCTTTAGGGGAACTATCAACATCTTCTTTCATTAGATTGTCCAGGGCCTTATTTTCCTTCTCATCTTGCAGATTATGAGAAACAACATCATGCAAAGTTTTGTTAGGAGATAGCTTTTTACCTACATTCAGTGGCTGAACTTCCTTAATTTCAGGGACAATACCCAGGGCCAAATTTACTTCTTGGGAATAAGAACTTTTCTCAAGAGGGTAAGATTTAACAATCTGCAAATTGTTTGGACAGGCATCATCCAAATCAACTACAAATTCCTCCTTCTCATTTTCCTGAGACATTTCAGCTGCATCCACCTGGTGACTGTCTGCACTTATGCCAATATCTTCCCTTGACTTACAATCCATGTTAAAAACTGCTTCTTTCATATGACTATTAGTTTTAGTCTTCTCTTCATCCATGCTGTCATCCACCCCCAAGAGACTTCTGACTTCCCTTTAGATGATGACATATTTGTAGGAGAGGATTGTGTGTTGTCAATTTCTTTACTACCATGAACCTCTTCTGAGCTTATGTCAACATCCTCCACCTCATAAATCTCTCAAAGTTGCTCTATCTTCTCAATCTGCTTTGGAACACTCTGATTTGAAGCAACTTGATCCTCCACCATGTCTGATGGCTTGTCAAGGTTAGACACTACAAAACTTGCAGTTTTCTCCATACTTACTGCATGATCAGGAGCTGAGTCTGATTCAACTAGCCCCATTTTATGCTCCTTCTTGTCAGCTGTAATTCCAACCACCGGAGCATTTTGTAGAGCAATCAACTGTTGACCATGAGAAGTGCTAATCATAGCATCTTGTTTATTTTGCTCATTAAAAATAATCAGCTCCTGATCCTGAGGGACAACAACATTGTTAAGTTCATAATCTTCACCATTAGACTCACCATTGTTTCCATTATTATCATTTGTTAGACTCTGATCTTGTAACACATCAAACTTGTTTTGAACTATCACCATTGAATCCTTATTCTCTTTTCTATTCACATCTAATACCTTTGAAGCTACATTATCCTGCTTAGGACCATTGAAAACTCTATTATCTTTAACAATATTCCAATTTCCAGGATTACCAAGAATCCTTCCATTGGATAACATCGTAGCATTAAACCTCCTTTGACTATGATGAAATTATTTCTTCTAAGGCTGAGGAGCCTGAACATCCTCCTTGACCATCACTTCCTTGCCTTTTCCTGCAGTATCAGGTGCTACTTTCTCATCATCATCATCAAAGGCTGCTAATTTAGGATGGAGTTTCCAATATTCACTCTCATTGTGGCCTTGTAACCTACATTCTTTACAATACTTTGGGAGGTAATCGTATTGAATCTTCACTTCATCAACCCTAACCTCCTTAGTTTCCTCATCATCTATCTCCATATCTACATAACTAGGGAGATCTGCTAATAAGTCCATGATAACTCTAACTCTCACACAACTTGTCCTTGTGCGATGGCCAGATCCACTTGTAAAGGTATCCCAACAGCAGAAGCTAGAGAAAACAAAGCTTCCTTCACAAAGAACGTAGGTAACAGATAAGGAAAAGATATCCAAGATATAACCTTTGATGTCTCTTCATCAACTTTAAACTTAGAGTCATAAATCAAAGGCCTCATTTGATAAGAATAACCATCTCTTGACTGCAAGTAGTGCACACCCTTCGAACATAGATTAAAAAAGTCCTCCTTTGTTGATAATCTACTAAGGACATGTCTATCACGAAACAATCCAATTTGGCACTTTCCTTTCATCCCACATTGCTCTGGGATAAGTGTCCTGAGTTCCTCCAATGATGGCCATCCATATGAGAATTTACCAACGACTGCATGCTTTAAATCCTCCAGAGATTCCATATGATCCACCTCCTTTTGTGTCCAATGAAGCACAGGAACACCATTACTATAATCTACCTTCTTTACATGAATACTTGACGTAGGGTTTTGCATGGAGTTAGGGTTTATAAGTTGAAATATTTTTCTAAAGTCTAGTTTATGAATTGTCGAGTCATTGCGGGCATTGTCAATGGTTGGAGTAGGTGTAGTAGAAGTCTGGCTAGCCAACAAAGGTAGCTGGCCAGCGGCCATGGTGGCCATTTAGCTGGCGGTGTAGGTTTATGATTTAGGGTTTTGCATGGAAGGCTTCGATTGCAAGTTACTTTAACTAGTCAGAATGTTTGTGTACATTCTTGTGAAGCATCTAAGCACAAGTCTGCCAAGTTTCCCACAATTCCTCAAGTAATCACAACCACAAGTACAATCCACGAAACCGATCAATAAGTGCAAATGAGATGATAGTGGTGAATGCATATGCAATGCAATAATACACACACGCTCCAGGCGGAATACCTCCACGCCTCGATAGTCATGACCCATGGGGGACCTGCGAAGTCCATGTACCTGCTGCGGTGCACAGCCCGATCCAATATATATATATATATATATGCAACTTGGAGTATTTTATACATGTTACGGAACGTGTAACTCAGTGGAAAATAGGTTTAATATATGTTCCGGTGAGCAACCCGATCCAATACATGTATAAAATATATTGCGGCACGCAACCCGTTCCAATATAAATATAATATATGTTACGGTGCGCAACCCGATCCAAAGGTATGAGTATGAATGCATGAATGACATCAATGCCAAGAGAATTTATCAATATCAACGGCGCCACACATGGACACATATCACAAGAATCAATCAATATCAATGGTGCCACCCATGGACACATATCACAAGAATCTATCAATACCAACGGTGCCACACATGGACACATATCACAAGAATCTATCAATATCAAGTTTAGTATCACAAACGTGGAAACAAGCCAATAGGTCACAACAAGGCAAGAAGCCACAGTCAAACAACAGTACCAGCCTAAGTAATCCATCCTAACTTCATACCCGAAGGCGCAACATGCTTTCTCCAACAATCAGTAACTCTACATATGCTTCGCTAACCGAAGTCTAACCATAAGGTAAGCCGTAACCTAACTGGTAGCCGAGTAGGAGCCACGAACAATCACACCTTTGCCTTTCCCTTTCGTAGCGCCTCCAAATACTCAAAGTCTATTCATAATCGAGTTCTAGATTAGAAATAAGGAAGAACAACACCCATATTGCTATACTTATCTTACGAATCAAATTCAAATATGGAGAAAGGGGAAATGGGCCCACAAGGATAAAATGGGTATTTTGAAAGTGAAATATGCAATTCAACATTCTAGGCGTTCAATCCTACTAATCAATTGCTGAAATAACTCAAGAATGGGTCAATTTCGTTATTCAAGTGAAAACCCCCAATTTGGATATAAACCCTAACTTTCCAACATTTAATTTCATCAACATAAATGGAAGATTCAAGCCTGTTAGCTATGAAATCATTAAATTCTATGATTCGATTAGTCAAATCCACCAACAATTTCCCTTTAGAAAGATTAGAACTCATTTTATGAAATAATCAACAGAACCCATCTTTCCTCTTAGATTCTAATGGATTTCTAGCATGGATTAAAGCTTAGGGAAGATAAGGTAATGCATTCCAGGTTAGGAGACTTACTACAAGAGAGAATCAGCCAAGAACTCTTCAATTCACCTAAAAAAATTCTTTGGAAGTAATAAATGAAGTGATAAATATTGAAGGGTTTTCACCTAGCATTTAATAGATTCTATAATATGTCACCTCGCTGCAGTGGTCACGAGTCTGCTACAGTGGGCTTGTGACTGCGGGACCAGTCTTAATATCGCGCATCCGCCACAGCAGATTCATGTCTGATGTGGCGCCCCTCTCGAAAGTTATCATCCCGCTATAGCGGTCCAAGAACAATAACCCGAAACACTTTCAAATGCCTTAGGAACCAAACCGAACATCCCACCAAGTCACAAACGACCATCTGGACCTCTCGGAATCGACGATGTTACACCTTGAAAAACTCCCGTTAGGTATTTGATGATCCTAATTAAGACTTCCAAAGACATTCGGATTGAAGAAAGAAAGTTGTTAAGGAAAACGAGTCATATGTTGAGTAACGGATGGGAATTACGAGTGTTGAGCTAATGGTGTATGAATGATGCCCTAAGGAAGATTTATAACGTCCCTTAGATTGGTATTGAAGTGATAAACAAGTGTTAAGAAGGTTCCATAAGGATCGGAGATCAAACGAGTCGACGAAACAATTCTCGGAAAAACTGGACAACCTACGGCCAGACATACTGGCCGTATAAAAAGTATGGACCGTATGTCCAACCGTAGATCCAGCCCAGAAAACCATATTTCACTGGACCAGATCTACGGCCAGACATACGGCCCGTAGAAAACATACGGACCGTATGTTGGTCCGTATATCTTGGTCGGGGCTGAACTTGATTTTATATAAGGGACCTCTTCTTATTTCATTTTCATTTCATACTTCACCTCCACACTTCAAGAGACCTCTAGAACATTCCAAACACTTCATCCATGAGAAATCAATAGAAATCAAAGATCAACAACAAGAACTAGAGTGAATCAAGTGAAGGAAACCTCTCTAAAGTCATCCAAAACAAGAAATCTCAAGAAAGAGGAAATAGGGTTTTGGTGGAAAGAGGTGTATTACCAACCAAGGCTTGCTTCTTCATCATTTAAGGTAAGTTTCATGACCTTTCTATGTTATTTGAAGTATTAGTAAGTTAAAACACATGGATGGTAGAAGAGTGTAGAAAATGGGTCTTAAATGGGTGAAAATGTCATTGTGGAATAGTAGTTGGAATGAATCATGAAAATGGTTGTGTTGATGTTACAAATGCGTTATAAATGACATTTAGAACATGAAATGAGTATTGTATGAGAAAGAACGCGACAATAGACTTTGGTCATGATTTTGGAGAATTGGAGTAGAATTGTGAAATGCGAATAATGTAAATGAATGACGATTGTTGCTAGCGATATTGTGATTGTTGTTATAAATGTTGGGAGTTGATATGGAATATGGCGGAAAGTAGTATAAACAAAGGAAACGCTGCCCAATTTTCTTTAGCCTTAAGAAGTGCGTTCTTGTAATTACGTAGCTAATGACAATACGAACTCTCTTGAAGGTAAAGACGCAAGCATTAAAGGAGAACGAGCAAGCGATAGAATAGTTAAGCGACAAAGGTATGTGAGGCTTAACCCTTCTTTCTAAGGCATGAATCTTATGCATGATTTTCCTTCCTCTTCATGAATTTCCTACATTCCAAAAGACTAAAGGCCTATGTTCATGAATGGTCATACGAGATAAGAAATGCGCTATGAATACGAAGATGATAATGCTAAGCTTAAATCTAAAGATTCTAGAGATTACGATATGATGTACCTACGAAGCTAATGATGTCGACTATGATCGTTAATGTCTTCTTCACGTACACTCACCTTAAATGTAGTCCTTCCAAGGTGAGATATAATGACTATGGTTATTCCATAACGTAGTCGGGGGTCTACGACCTTACGTCACCCCGACATCGTTATGGTTGCTTTCAAGTCCTAAGGTATAAATTGATGATATATGTATAATGATGTTAATTATGATAGATGCCATGATATGTTCCGGATGATAGTGATGAATGATATGATGATGTATGATGTATGATGACAAATGCATGATGTGTATGATAATGTGATTCCACCGCGCCTAATTGGCCGGGCATGTCACCGCTAAGGCGGGCTGCATACGATTCCACCGTGCCTAGATGGCCGGGCATGTCACCGCTAAGGCGGGCTGCTATGATTCCACCGAGCCTAGAGGGCCGGGCATGACACCACTAGTGGGCGGCATATGATGGTTACCCGGACGCGGGTTAACGACATGATGATGTATGATTGATGTGACGATGCATGTATGGCATGATGATGTATATGTGATATGATAAGACATACGCTATGATAATACACATGATATACTTATGTATGATGCATGTATATGAAATGTATCTACGCTTAATAGAGTACACAGGTTGTATCCTCATCTCATGACTTATGATATTCTTATTATGCTTATTTCATTCCTGCCTTACATACTCAGTACAATGTTCGTACTGACGTCCGTTTTCTTTGGACGCTGTGTTCATGCCCACAGGTAGGCAAGGAGACGGTGCGGATCCATAGGAGCTAGTAGCTGATTGAGAGCACCCCACTCTTCCGGAGGTGCCATTGATTATTCTTTTGGTACATATATGTATATATTCATGATTGGGCACGACGGGGTCCTGTCCCGTCCATATGTCTAGTATTCTAGTAGAGGCTCGTAGATACGCATGTGTGGGTAGTATGGTCCCATGGTTTTCATGTATATGTATGTATATATATATATATATATATATATATATATATATATATATATATATATATATATATATATATACGAAGGGCTTATGTTTATAAAAGTAATTATGTTTCAAATGATGATATATTTTCATGAATTTGAGCAAGTATTATAAATGAGAGCATATAGTAACGGAATGAGTGGT
This sequence comes from Lycium ferocissimum, assembly GCF_029784015.1. NCBI lineage: Eukaryota > Viridiplantae > Streptophyta > Magnoliopsida > Solanales > Solanaceae > Lycium > Lycium ferocissimum. The sequence continues at coordinate 69,235,723 of NC_081348.1, read as the reverse complement.
GTTCGGTGGTTAGCCCCGGATACCCGTCATGGCCCGTAGTTCGGGTCGTGACAGAAGTGGTATCAGAGCGGTTCAGTCCTAGGAAGTGTCTACGAGCCGTGTCTAGTAGAGTCTTGTTTATGGTGTGTTGCGCGCCACGCTAATAAACAAGAGGCTACAAGGCATTTAGGAAAAATGACCATCTTTCTTCTTATGAGATCGTGCGATAGAGCTATGTATAAGATTTAATCCTCCCTAATAGTATGTTGTGATTTCAGAAATGCCGCCAAAAGGAAAAGCTAAAGCCGCCCAGAAGGGCAAGACTACGACAAAAAGGCGGGCAGAAAGAGAGCCGCCTATGAATATAGATGAGGATGAATCACATAATGAGGCTCCATCTAATGCCTCCACTACTCCGCCTATTACGGAAGAGCAAGAAGGGGCTTCTGTTCCAGCTCCTATGCCTCCAGTTCCTCCACCGGCTACATCGGGTCAACAAGTGACCGAGGCTATTAATTTATTGACACAGTTGGTTGCCGCTCAGGCACAACGGCAAAATGCGAGCCCGAGTGATCGTTCAGCTAGTACTAGAGCTCGTGACTTCATGAGTTTAAATCCTCCGAAATTCTTTGGGTCAAAGCCGGATGAAGACCCGCAAGGCTTTATTGATGAAATGTTGAGAACGTTGCGGATTATTCATGCTTCCGAGACCGAATCAGTGGAGTTGGCATCATATAGACTCCGAGATGTGGCGGTCCTATGGTATAATAATTGGATAGCGTCGAGGCAAGAGAATGCGCCTCCTCCCGTGTGGCAAGAATTTGTGGATGCTTTCATTCGTCATTATTTGCCGCCCGAGGTCCGCCGAGCTAGAGCGGATAGATTCTTAAATTTGAAGCAAGGTAACATGAGCGCCCGGGAGTATAGCCTTCAATTTAATTCTTTGGCTAGATATGCTCCTACTATGGTGGCCGATATGGGAGATCGGGTGCATAGATTTGTGAGTGGCTTAGGGCCACATTTGTTTAAAGATTGTTTGACGGCTTCATTGCAAGATGGGATGGATATTTTCCGCATTCAAGCCCATGCCCAAAATCTTGAAGGACAACAACCTCCGCAAAGGGGTGATCGTGATGTTGATAGAGGGCAAAGCAAAAGGGCTAGATCTATGGGCACAGGCGATGATTATAGAGGGGGATCGAGGCAGACATATTCTAGGCACTCAGGCCAGTCAGTGACGAGTGCACCTCCCCGATTTACAGGCAGAAGACCCGATCGCTTCTATCGTTCAGGGCAGGGTCAGAGTTCGAGGGCCCCAGGTTCTCAGTTTGGGGGAGATTACAGTCAAAGGAGACCACCAGTTCCCCGATGCAGCCAGTGCAGAAAATTGCACTCAGGGCCATGCCGCCAGGGCACAGATGCATGTTATATTTGTGGACAGACAGGACACTTGATGCGAGACTGTCCTTCGAGATATGGCAGAGGTGGGGTTCAGCCCACAGGATCGGTAGCAGGTTCCTCTTCGGACGTCCTACGGGCGGACTTCCCAGACTTCAGTAGGCCGAGGTAGAGGCCGAGGGGGAGCGTCTACTTCAGGTGCCACACAGCCCCGCTTATATGCTTTAGCTCGACGACAGGATCTCGAGTCGTCCCCAGATGTGGTTACAGGTACATTGACTGTGTTTTCTCATGACGTGTATGCATTGATAGATCCGAGTTTTACATTATCATATATTACTCCATATGTTGCTAATCGTATTGGGGTGAAACCCGAGCCAATTAAACCCTTTGAGGTGTTTACTCCGGTTGGTGATCCCGTAATAGCTAAACAAGTGTATAAAGATTGTCTAATTGTGATATGTGATCGCCAAACCAAAGCTGATTTAGTTGAGCTAGAGATGCTAGACTTTGATGTTATAATGGGTATGGATTGGTTGGCCTCATGTTATGCTAATGTTGATTGCCGAATGAAATTAGTTCGATTTCAATTTTCGGGAGAGCCCGTGCTTGAATGGAAAGGTAATACGGCAACTCCAAGGGGTAGGTTTATTTCCTACCTTAAGGCAAGAAAGATGATAGCTAAGGGCTATATTTATCACCTAGTCCGAGTTCATGACACGGAAGCAAAGTCACCAACTTTCCAATCTGTTCCGGTAGTGAATGAGTTTCCGGATGTATTTCCAGATGAACTTCCAGGCCTTCCTCCAGAAAGAGAGATTGACTTCGCCATTGATGTGTTGCCGGACACTAAGCCTATTTCTATTCCTCCTTATCGAATGGCTCCGGCAGAATTGAAAGAGTTAAAGGCACAGTTGAAAGATTTGCTCGAAAAGGGGTTTATTAGACCCAGTTCATCACCGTGGGGAGCGCCAGTCTTATTTGTGAAAAAGAAAGATGGCTCCCTACGAATGTGTATTGATTATAGACAGTTGAATAAAGTGACGATAAAGAACAGGTACCCTCTTCCAAGAATTGATGATTTATTTGATCAGGTGCCAAGTGGTTTTCCAAGATAGATTTGAGATAGGGTTATCATCAAGTGAGAGTCAGAGAAGAAGATATTCCCAAGACGGCTTTCAGGACAAGATATGGCCATTATGAATTCCGAGTAATGTCGTTTGGGCTAACTAATGCTCCGGCGGTGTTCATGAATTTAATGAATAATGTATTCAGGCCTCTCTTGGATTTGTTCGTGATAGTATTCATTGATGATATTCTGGTGTATTCTCGCACAAAATCAGAACATGCAGATCATTTGCGCATTGTCCTTGGAATTCTTCGAACTCGGAAATTGTATGCGAAATTTTCAAAGTGCGAGTTCTGGCTAAATTCTGTGACCTTTTTGGGGCATGTAATTTCCAATGATGGCATTAGAGTTGATACTCAAAAGATTGAGGCTGTGAAGACTTGGCCAAGGCCTACGACGCCTACAGAAGTTCGTAGTTTTCTGGGATTGGCAGGTTATTATAGAAGGTTCGTAGAAGGCTTTTCATCTATTTCAGCCCCATTGACGAAGTTAACCCAGAAGTCAGCAAAATTTCAGTGGAATGACGCTTGTGAGCGTAGCTTCCAAGAGTTGAAGGATAGATTAACCTCGGCTCCGGTTTAACGCTTCCAGAAGGGCCGGATGGCTATGTTGTGTATTGTGATGCTTCCGGTGTTGGGTTAGGATGTGTATTAATGCAGCACGGAAAAGTCATTGCTTATGCTTCGAGGCAACTGCGAAAACATGAAAAGAACTACCCAACTCATGATCTTGAATTGGCCGCAGTTATTCATGCATTGAAAATGTGGAGACATTATTTGTATGGCGTGCATGTCGATATCTATACAGATCATAAGAGTCTCCAATATATTTTCAAACAGAAGGAGTTAAATCTGCGACAGCGGCGGTGGTTAGAACTATTGAAGGATTATGATGTGAATATCTTATACCACCCCGGAAAGGCAAATGTAGTAGCGGATGCGCTTAGCCGCCGATCAATGGGTAGCTTATGTGAAGTACCCTCGGAAAAGAAAGAAATGATTCATGAACTCCATCAACTAGCAAATCTTGGAGTACGTATAATTGATTCAGGCGATGCTGGAGTTAGTGTTAACGATCCCACAGTTTCATCCTTGGACATAGAAATAAAAAAGCGCCAATACGAGGATCCCAAATTGAAGTATTATAAAGGTGTGAAGTTTCCAAAAGAAAAGTCACTATTTGAAGTCTCAGTAGATGGGGTTCTCAGGTACCAGAATAGGTTATGTGTTCCGGATGTTGCGGAACTTCGTCGCCGAATTTTAGAAGAAGCTCATTACTCTCGGTATTCTATTCATCCGGGAGCCACAAAAATGTATCATGATCTTAAATTGATGTATTGGTGGGATGGCATGAAAAGAGACATAGCAGAATTTGTAGCTCAATGTCCAAATTGCCAACAAGTAAAGATAGAACATCAAAAGCCAGGGGGATTATTGCAAGCAATAGAAATTCCTACGTGGAAATGGGAAGTGATTAACATGGATTTTATTGTAGGATTGCCCCGTTCTCGAGGCAAGTATGATTCTATATGGGTGATTGTGGATAGATTGACAAAAGCAACTCATTTTCTCCCAGTCAGAACCACTTACTCAGCAGAAGATTATGCGAGGTTGTATATCAAGGAGATTGTGAGACTTCACGGTATTCCAATATCCATTATTACAGACAGAGGAGCACAGTTTACAGCTAAGTTCTGGAAATCATTTCAAGAAGGTCTAGGTACTCAAGTAAGGCTCAGCACGGCATTTCATCCGCAAACCGATGGACAAGCCGAGCGTACTATACAGACCTTGGAGGATATGCTAAGGCATGTGTTTTAGATTTTGGTGGTAGTTGGGATGACCACTTACCCCTAATCGAATTTGCCTATAACAATAGCTACCATTCCAGTATCCAAATGGCTCCGTATGAAGCTTTATATGGAAGGAAATGTAGATCTCCAATTGGATGGTTTGATGTCGGAGAAGTGCAATTAATAGGCCCCGAGTTGATTCAACAAGCGGTAGAAAAAGTCAAGATAATCAGAGATCGATTATTGACAGCTCAAAGTCGCCAAAAGTCTTATGCGGACAACCGCCGTGAGATTTAGAATTTCAAATCAATGATTGGGTGTTCTTGAAAGTATCACCAATGAAAGGGGTGATGAGATTTGGTAAGAAAGGAAAGTTGAGTCCTCGATATATTGGACCCTATAAAATCATCCGCAAAGTGGGTCAAGTAGCGTATGAATTAGATTTGCCTTCAGAGCTTGAATTAGTTCATCCAGTATTCCATGTTTCAATGCTCCGCAAATGTGTTGGAGATCCCACAAATATTGTGCCAATAGATGATGTTCAGATTACAGAAAAGCTAGCCTATGAAGAAGTGCCTATTGCCATATTAGACAGGCAAGTACGAAGGCTTCGGAACAAGGAAATAGCTTCAGTTAAAGTCTTATGGCGAAATAACAATCGGGAAGAGATGACTTGGGAAGCGGAAGAGAAGATGAAATCCACATATCCGCATTTATTTCAGTCCCCAGAAGAGATCTATGATGAGACATCGAAATGATAAGGTATGTATGCTTTTCTTTTATGTATATGGGTCGTGTGTGGCCAATTTATATTGCTATTGTGTTGTGGCCCTGTGAGGCAATGATATTATGGGTTGTTGTGACAGGATGGTAACGCCATATTATAGGGGAAACTCTGGCGAAATTTTTCTAGAATTCCTAACGACTTAACATTCGAGGACGAATGTTCCAAAAGGGGGGAAGAATGTTACACCTTGGAAAATTCCCCGTTAGCGTACAGTGAATAGACGAACGAGGGGTATGATGTATACGAGGTTTGGACAAGTAAGAAATAGTATTTGATGATCCTAATTAAGATTTCCAAAGACATTCGAGTTAAGGAAAGAAAGTTGTTAAGGGAAGCGAGTCATATGTTGAGTAACGGATAAGAATTTCGAGTATTGAGCTAATGGTGTATGAATGATGCCCTAAGGAAGAGTTATAACATCCCTTAGATTGGTATTGAAGTGATAAACAAGTGTTAAGAAGGTTCCATAAGGATCGGAGATCAAACGAGTCGACGAAACAATTCTCGAAAAACTGGACAACCTACGGCCAGACATACTGGCCGTATAAAAAGTATGGACCGTATGTCCAACCGTAGATCCAGCCCAGAATACCATATTTCATTGGACCAGATCTACGGCCAGACATACGGCCCGTAGAAAACATACGGACCGTATGTTGGTCCGTATATCTTGGTTGGGGCTGAACTTGATTTTATATAAGGACCTCTTCTTATTTCATTTTCATTTCATACTTCACCTCCACACTTCAAGAGACCTCTAGAACATTCCAAACACTTCATCCATGAGAAATCAATAGAAATCAAAGATCAACAACAAGAACTAGAGTGAATCAAGTGAAGGAAACCTCTCTAAAGTCATCCAAACCAAGAAATCTCAAGAAAGAGGAAATAGGGTTTTGGTGGAAAGAGGTGTATTACCAACCAAGGCTTGCTTCTTCATCATTTAAGGTAAGTTTCATGACCTTTCTATGTTATTTGAAGTATTAGTAAGTTGAAACACATGGATGGTAGAAGAGTGTAGAAAATGGGTCTTAAATGGGTGAAAAATGTCATTGTGGAATAGTAGTTGGAATGAATCATGAAAATGGTTGTGTTGATATTACAAATGCGTTATAAATGACGTTTAGAACATGAAATGAGTATTGTATGAGAAAGAACGCGACAATAGACTTTGGTCATGATTTTGGAGAATTGGAGTAGAATTGTGAAATGCGAATAATGTAAATGAATGACGATTGTTGCTAGCGATATTGTGATTGTTGTTATAAATGTTGGGAGTTGATATGGAATATGGCGGAAAGTAGTATAAACAAAGGAAACGCTGCCCAATTTTCTTTAGCCTTAAGAAGTGCGTTCTTGTAATTACGTAGCTAATGACAATACGAACTCTCTTGAAGGTAAAGACGCAAGCATTAAAGGAGAACGAGCAAGCGATAGAATAGTTAAGCGACAAAGGTATGTGAGGCTTAACCCTTCTTTCTAAGGCATGAATCTTATGCATGATTTTCCTTCCTCTTCATGAATTTCCTACATTCCAAAAGACTAAAGGCCTATGTTCATGAATGGTCATATGAGATAAGAAATGCGCTACGAACACGAAGATGATAATGCTAAGCTTAAGTCTAAAGATTCTAGAGATTACGATATGATGTACCTATGAAGTTAATGATGTCGAGTATGATCCGTTAATGCCTCCCTCACGTACACTCACCTTAAGATGTAGTCCCTCCAAGGTGAGATATAATGACTATGATTATTCCATAATGTAGTCAGGGGTCCACGACCTTATGTCACCCCGACCTACGTTATGGTTGCTTTCAAGTTCTAAGGTATAAATTGATGACATATGTATAATGATATTGAATTATGATAGAAGCCATGACATGTTCATAAAACGGATGATAGTGATGAATCTATGATGATGTATGATGTATGATGACAAATGCATGATGTGTATAATAATGTGATTCCACCGCGCCTAATTGGCCGGGCATGTCACCGCTAAGGCGGGCTGCATACGATTCCACCGTGCCTAGATGGCCGGGCATGTCACCGCTAAGGCGGGCTGCTATGATTTCACCGAGCCTAGAGGGCCGGGCATGACACCACTAGTGGGCGGCATATGATGGTTACCCGGACGCGGGTTAACGACATGATGATGTATGATTGATGTGACGATGCATGTATGGCATGATGATGTATATGTGATATGATAAGACATACGCTATGATAATACACATGATATACTTATGTATGATGCATGTATATGAAATGTATCTACGCTTAATAGAGTACACAGGTTGTATCCTCATCTCATGACTTATGATATTCTTATTATGCTTATTTCATTCCTGCCTTACATACTCAGTACAATGTTCGTACTGACGTCCGTTTTCTTTGGACGCTGTGTTCATGCCCACGAGTAGGCAAGGAGACGGTGCGGATCCGTAGGAGCTATTAGTCGACTTGAGAGCACTCCATTCTTCGGGAGGTGCCATTGATTATTCTTTTGGTACATATATGTATATATTCATGATTGGGCACGACGGGGTCCCGTCCGTCCATATGTCTAGTATTAGTAGAGGCTCGTAGATACGCACGTGTGGGTAGCATGGTCCTATGGTTTCCATGTATATGTATGTGCATGTATATATATATATATATACTATTTTGATAGCCGAAGGGCTTATGTTTGTGAAAGTAATTATGTTTCAAATGATGATATATTTTCATGCGTAATTCGGGTCGTGACAGATGAATTTCTTTAAAAGGTCCTTTTACCCAAAGATCAACAAATTGTCAAACATTTTTCACTTTAAGGCTCAATTTTACAAAAGTCATCATATAACTCGCCCGATCACATCAGGAACCGTACTAACCATCCCCACGGGTAAAAATGATACTAATAGGGATCGAAAAAGGTCAACGGGGGTAAATGAGTCAAAAGTGCTATAACGACCAAATGGGTCGTTGCATCAAATAACAGTTAAACAATCACTCGTCTTCTAGCGACAAGGAAAGAAACGAGGGGGGGGGGGGAGGAATCGAGTCATTAAACAACTGGGGATATCGGGAATGCATATCAGACTCGATCTCTTATGTGGCCTCCTCAACAGGACGATGCTTCCATTGAACCTTAACAGAAGCTATCTCCTTAGACCTCAACTTTCTAACCTGCCAATCTAAGATGGCGATAGGCTTCTCCGCATAGAAGATTCTCATCAAGATACACATAATCCCAACGAGCAATATAAGCCCCATCTGAATGATACCTCTTCAGCATAGAAATAAGGAAAGCTGGATAAACACCTGACAGGCCTGGTGGCAAGGGTAACTTATAAGCAACATCACCCACACGACGGAGAATCTCAAACTGACCAATGTACATCGGGCTCAACTTGCCCTTCTTCCCAAACCTCATAACACATTTCATGGGTGAAATCTTCAGAAGAACCTGCTCACCCTCCATAAACTCTAGATCCCAGAACTTCCGGTCCGCATACATCTTTTGCCGACTCTGAGTTGCTAGAAGTTTTTCCTAAATAAGCTTTACCTTGTCTAAAGACTCTATAAGAAAATCTGTACCCCAAGGCCAAACCTCAAAAGCATCAAACCACCTGATAGGATAACGACAACTCCTACCATATAAAGCCTCGAACGGCGCCATATCAATACTAGAATGGTAGCTATAGTTATACGCAAACTCTGCCAAGGGTAGGAACTAGTCCCAATGACTATCAAAGTCAATAACACATGCTCTCAACATATCCTCGAGCACCTAGACAGTCCGCTGGGACTGACCATCAGTCTGTGGATAAAATGCGGTGCTAAAGTCTAACTGAGTACCTAAATCTACCTGCAACATCCTCCAAAACTTAGAGGTAAACTGAGTCTGTCGGTCAGAAATAATGGAAATAGGAACCCCGTGTAACCGCACTGTCTCTCGCATATAAATCCTGGCCAATTTCTCTGCATTATAAGTAATCTGAACTGGGATGAAATGAGCAAACTTAGTGAACCGATCAACAATAACCCAAACTGAATCGAACTTGCCTAGGGTATTTGGAAGACCCACAACAAAATCCATGGCAATATGCTCCCACTTCCACTCGGGAATGGGCATTCTCTGAAGCACCCCACCAGGTCTCTGGTGCTCATACTTGACTTGTTGTCAATTCCCACACTGAGCAACGAAATCTACAATATCTCTCTTCATTCGACCCCACCAGTAATGCTGCCTCAAATCACGATACATCTTAGTCGCCCTAGATGAATAGAGTACCTGGAGCTATGAGCCTCCTCCAATATCAGTTGAATCAGACCACCCACACAAGGAATGCACACGTGTCCCTTGATCCTTAGAATCCCCTCATCATAAAGCATGACCTCCTTGGCCTCACCCCTCAAAACCTTTTCACGAATTTTACATAACTTAGCATCCTCAAACTACTGAGTCCTAATTTTCTCCAAGAGAGATGACCTCGCCTCAACACACGCTAAAACTCTGCCTGGGTCTAAAATATCAAGCCGAACAAGACTGCTAGCTAGAGTCTAAACCTCCATGGCTAAAGAACACTCAGAAGCAACCAACCGAGCTAAATTGGCCATACCCACTGCCTTGCGACTCAAGGTATCGCTCTACTATATTAGCTTTACCCAGATGGTAAAGTATAGTGATATCATAATCCTTTAAAAGCTCCATCTATCTACGCTGTCTAGCATTGAGATCCCTTTGACTGAACACGTACTGAAAGCTGCGATAATCGGTATACATCTCACAATGGATCCCATAGAGATAATGCCTCCAAATCTTCAATGCAAAGACTACCGTTACCAACTCCAAATCATGAGTAGGGTATTTCTTCTCATGAAACTTCAATTTCCTAGAAGCATAGGCAATGACCTTGCCCTCTTGCATCAACACGATGCCCAAACCAAAACGAGACGCATCACAATAGACCGAGAAATCCTTACCCTCTACGAGTAATGCCAAAATCGGAGTTGTAGTCAACAGAGTCTTGAGCTTTTGAAAGCTCTTTTCACAAGCATCAGACCACTGGAAAGGAACCTCTTTCTGAGTTAATCTGGTCAGGTGGGAAGTAATAGAAGCAAGCCCTTTCACAAATCAGCCATAGTAAGTAGCCAAACCCACGAAGCTACGAATATCCATCACAGTAGTGGGCCTCGCCCAATCCCTCATAGCGTCAATCTTCTTAGGATCAACCATGATCCCATACTTTGACACCACATGGCCAGAGAATGCCATAGAATCGAACCAAAACTCACATTTGAAAACTTGGCATAAAGCTCTTTCTCTCCTAATAACCCACAGACTGTTACACCCCATATCTTCGAAGAAGCACCTATCAAATTTGAAACATAAGTACGTTAAGTTATGGTTAAGTAAAATCACTTTGGAATGTAAGGAGAAAGCATTATTAAGTATATTTAATGAGTGAATGATGTATATAAGGTATACCGGAAGGTTTTATAAGGAAATGAGTGGAAGTAATGGAGTAGTACGACTTTGGAGAAAGGATGGGTGAAGTTTGTGTGTGAAAATTTAGGTCCAACTTGGGGGACGGATATCTATTCGCATATAAAGTGCTTTGAAATGAAATAAAAGCCTAAAATGAAGTTCGTCGAGTCTAGTTTCCAACGCAATAAATTGCTCATCGATAGGACATCGGAGTAGAGAATTATGGACGTTACAAATTCAGCTGACAGAGTAGAAACGCGTGCTACAGTACCGACTTGCTACAATACCGCGTAACAAGAAATGCTGCGTTGAACCCAACCTGAATTTGACCCTATATAAAGTGTAAAAACCCCTTTTTTTTTCACCAGATTTTGCTAGAATTTTCTAGAAATTGAAGAGAGAGAGAGGGAATCACAAAGTAAGCAATTTTCAAGCGACGGAGTATTAATCGAAGCTCGGATAAACGTGTGGATGTGATTCTAGTATGGTTTTGCGGTGGATTCAAGGTGGATATTGAAGATATCGCAGTTTTAACAGAAATAAGGTATGAATCTCTCCTTATTAATATTACTTTTGGTTAGTTATGAAAATAGAGTGATGAAATGGTTGTATAATAAAGTTGTTGGTTGAGAAATTGGACAAACATCGCGTGGGATGTTTTATGAAATATTTTGGTATTGATGATGATGTTGTTGATGTTGGTCTTGTTGTAGTTGTTGTTTTATTGGTATTGTGATTTCGGGTTAGGCATATAAACAAAAGAGGTGCCGCCCGAATTTCGCATTATAAATGGATTATTTGAAGGATTAAGACAAGCGTGTAACGATGAGTCTAACGATTGTGTGAATCCTATTAAATGTAGACTTGTGAGCTCGGACGAATAAGAGTAGATAATTGGAGGCTGAACAGGTATGTTAAGGCTTTCGCTTTATTTTATTTTGGCATAATCCTATGATACGAGCGAACAACGAGTAATCGAGTCTCCATATTACTCTACTCTTAGAAGTATTAGGAGAATCTCAGTTATTGATGATCCTGTACCCCTCTATTATGATTATTCCTTCGTTCACTCGGTCCTATATATTGTATCATGATAAGGTTAGTTTATGTTTATGCATTACATTCATTTACATACATGCATATTGACCCCTCGTGCGTTACATACGCGTATATTATGTATATTATATATATATGTATGGGGTATGGGAAAAGGGCGAGGCGCTATAGACGCATTACCACCTGATCAGCTAGTGCACAGTGATGATGATTATGATGCCCGAAGGGGCCTATATGGGATAGGGATCGAGCCGAATGTTCCTCGGCACTATGACCTATGCAATGCTTATCATACACCCTCAGAGGCATTTTTAGTAATCAGAGATATACAGATATGTTCAGATAGTAAGACATACGTATGCATTGATACGTACATGTTCGTACATACGTACATACAAACGTATTCGTCGCCCGCCTTTAGTTTATGATTCTCGATTTTCTTCATGACTCCTATGTGTATGTTACTTTTCCGCCTTACATACTCGCACATTATCCGGGATCGACTCTATTGTTCGGGGGGGGGGGGGGTGGTGCGTTTCATGCCCGCAGGTGCAGACGCTCACCTTGGTTATCCTCCGGCTTAGGACTTCTACCTTGCTGCTTGGAGAGCTCCATTGTTCCGGGGCTTGAGCTATTTTGGTACTGAACCTTTTGACATAGACTTTGTTATACTCTTAGAGGTCTGTAGACATATGTGGGTTGTGTATATACGATTTGGTCAGCTATATCGATGTAGTTCATCTTGGATGTCCCCGTGTATAGTGGCGGCACTTGTTTCGGCTTGCATATTTGTTATGTTTTTGTTAGCTGTGGCTTCTCAGGAGATAGGTTCTCTTTGATGTATGACATGATGAGTTCATAGTATGCTTTTACAGAGTGCCATATTGTTTTCAATTTACCGATTATATCTAGTGGTCATATACGGTGCCACTCGGGCACTAGTCATGGCCCATCGGTTTGGGTCGTGACGCAAACAATCCTCAAATGATGCTCATGGTCTTCTCTACTCTTCGAATACACAAGAATATTATCAATGAATACTATGATGAAGGAATCCAAATATGTTTAAAAATGCCATTTATACAGTTCATGAAAGCTGCTGGAGCGTTTATAAGCCCAAATGACATGACAAGGAACTCGTAAAGACCATAATGAGTACTAAAAGCCATCTTCAGAACATCCTTGGCTCGAATCTTCTGTCACGTCCCAAATCGGGGAACGTGCGGGCACTTACCCTTTCCCCACCTGGTAGACGAACCCGTCCCTTAATCAACATTTAAACAACAATAAAATAACCCAACCAATATAAATATCTAACAAGTCTGAAATAGATAAGTACATAAGTGCGAAAATATTACATCAATCCCAAAATCTGGTCTAGGCCGTACAAGCGCCACTACATAACTAAAATTTTGAATACCTAGTCTTATAATGAAAAACTATCTCAGAAGTAGCGAATAAGATAAGTAAAATAAGAGGAGTCATCCGGGCTGCGGATCTGGCCATGTGCTCACCCTAGATACTCGTCAGCAATGCCTTAGAAGTAAGTCTCGAGGGGAAGAAGTCGATCCAACCACGTACTCTGCACGCATAAAAGAATGAAGCAAGGTAGAATCAATACAACAACACGTACTGAGTAGGAATCATAGACCGACAACAGTTAGCTAACACATATACAAGTAAGAGACTGAAAGATACACATGCTCACAACAAGTACAATCAACAATGTCCAAGAATGGAATTACAATTGCTAAATATCAAGTCTAAATGTCACCATAAGTAAAGAATACCTAGTCCAAATGTCTTCAGAGGTATAGATCACCAAGTCCGGATATCACCACAAATACTAGTACATAGTCCAAATCCAACAGTACAAATCTATAAATAAGAATGCAATGTAATCAATGATACATACACACTCGAGGCGGAATACCTCCATGCCTGCTAGTCATGACCCCTGGAGGACCCTATCTGTTGCGGAATGTGCAACCCGGTCCAATATATGTTGCGGAACGTCCAACCTGGTCCAATATATGTGTTGCGACGCGCAACCCGATCCCAATGTACAAGTATGAATGCATGCATAATATCAATGACGACAAGAGTATATCAATGCCAAATTGTGCTACACATGGACACCTATCACACGAATCTATCAATATCAACAGTGCCACACATGGACACATATCACGAGGAACTATCGATATCAAGTCTAGTATCACAAACGGGGCAACAAGCCAATATATCACAGCAAGGCAACAAGACACAATCAAACAACAGTACCAACCTAAGTATTCCATTCCAACTTCATACCTGAAGGTGTAACATGCTTTCTCTAACAATCATTAACTCTACATATGCCTCGCTAACTAAAGTCTAACCATAAGGTAAACCGTAACCTACCTGGTAGCTGAGCTGGAGCCACGAACAATCAAACCTTTACCTTGCCATTTCGTTGCGCCTCCAAATATTCAAAGTCTAATCATAGTCGAATTCTATATTAGAAATCATGAATAACAATACCCATGTTGCTATACTTATCGTTTAGGTCAAATTCAGTTATGGAAAAAGGGGGAAACAGGCCCACAAATGTAAAACGGTCATTTCGAAAGTGAAATATGCGATTCCATGTTCTAGGAGCTCAATGCTACTAAACAATTGTTAAAATAACTCAAGAATAGGCTAATTTCGAGATTCAAAAGAAAACCCCCAATTCGGGTATGAACCCTAATTTTTCAATCTTCAAATTAATCAACACAAATGGAAGATTTTTTTTTTAAAAAAAAGTTAATTATGCCCGGATGGGCCTTTTATTTAAAGTAAGGAAAAATGTCTAACAAAGGAAAGTAAAAAGCAAAGCAATTGACCAGCCCAAAATTGGGTCCGGTCCAAATAAATTACAATTGAGCCCCATTTCTAAATTGGGGCTATCTGAACTTTGTTGCCCTATTTCCATGCTCCTTTGTCTGAAAATTGCCGCGATTCTCTAAAAATGATGGTGTGAAGATGATGAATCTGACCCTGATTTGTCCCTATATTCTTCCTCTTCTTCATTGTTCCTCATCTGGTAAGTGTTCCAAGTCGATTTTGCCCATTTTGTTCTCTTCTTGTGTCTTGTTCCGTTAATTACTTGCTGTTTTAAGTGGAAATCCTGTAATCTATTTCTTTCTCTGTTGAATTGCATATAAGGACCTCTTGTTGATTTCCTCTGTACTTGAGGTTGGACGGTGTTGCTGTGGTCGTGTTTCTGATGAATTAGTTCTCCATGTTCATGTAACCAGCTGAATCTGAGCTTCATTTCTCCTGTAAGTGACTTTGTAAGCTCTATATCTTCCCCTGATGTGGCATGTGTATTTGCAACTGTTGTATATCTCCTTCTAGCCATGGCTTATACTTATGTAAATTTAATTTTTGCCCACTTGAATGAGCATCATAAGATGCTAATACCACAAATAAGGCATCAATAAAATCCATTTGGTATGAGTCTTGACTTAGAATCACTACTAAAAAACTGCCAAAATCGACGGAGTGTGTCGGTTTAAAAAACCGACGGACAATCGACTCCCTGCGTCGATTTTTTACATTTCTAATTTTTTTAAATTATTTTAATTAGAAAACCGACGGACGAAGTCGATTTTTTTGGCAGAATTTTGAAAATATATATCCGCAAAAAAAAAAAAAGCACTTCCCCGTCGGTTTTTTATTAAAAAAATAATTAATATAAAACCGACGGACGACGTCGGTTTTATTTTTAAAAATATTTTAAATAATATGCAATTCAATTTGTTTTTTTAAAAAATAATAAACAATTTTTTTTAGGAAACCGACGGACAGGGTCGGTTTCCCTTTTTTGTTTTTCTTTTTTAATTTTTGGGTCAAATCTGGTCAAACGTGCGGGAAAAACCGACGGACAGGGTCAGTTTTGTCTGTTGGTTTTTCTTTAAAAACCTTCCAGACGGGTTTTCATGCCCATTTCTTCTCCTCTTCGCAATTAAACTCCCATTCCCCTCAAATCCTAGCTACCCCGCCCCCCCCCCCCCCCCCCCCCCCGCCGCCCATTCCCCGCCGCCAAAGCGCACCGCCCGCGCAACCCGTCCCCACCAACCCCGACCGTTTTGAAGTTAATTAATTGAGGTTAGTTTCTCTTAAATTAGGGCTTTTGAAATTCTTTCAATTTTAGTTTTATTTGTAGATTTTAGGCCTAATGCTAATCTATTTAGCTTTGTTAAACATCATTTGCAATGTTATTAATGTTGAATTTGTGAAAAAAATGTAAACTTTATTTGACTAGTTTAGTTGTCATTTTTTTTTGGCTTGAGATTGTGCTATATTTCATGTTCTTTGTCAATGTATTTGTGTTAGCTTAGTTATCATTCTTTGTAATATTATTGATGTTGAATATGTCCAAAAATGTATACTTTAATTATTTGACTAGTTTTTTTTTTTTTTGGTTGGATTGTGCTTTTTGTTAGAATTCCATAAGTTATTAGAATTGTTATTCATCATTCCAAATTAGAATTAGTTGAGATTGTGCTTTTCAAAGTTAGAATTGTTAAGTTATAGTATTTCTATAACCTCAATACTAAAATGTAGATTTTATTTCTCTAGATTTACTTTTCAATTTTTAGAATTGGTTGGAATTGTGCTTTTCAAAGTTAGAATTATTAAGTTATGTTAGAATTATTAATTTATAATATTTCTATAACCTCAAAACTAAAATGTAGACTTTATTTGACTAGATTTACTTTTCAATTTTTAGAATTAAAGTTAGAATCCATAAGTTATTAAAGTTAGAATTGTTATTGAGAATTCAAAGTTAGAATTGGTTGAGATTGTGCTTTTCAAAATTATATTAAAGTTAGAATTTATAAATTATTAAAGTTAGAATTGTTATTGAGAATTCAAAGTTAGAAGTGGTTGGGATTGTGTTTTCTTAAGTTATATTTTAAGTTAGAATTCTTAAGTTATAATATATTTCTATAACCTCAATAATTTGTGTATATATTTTTGTAGATGGATCGTATGTGGATGTATATAATATGAATAATAGTAATCGTGTGGGTGTACATGATGAATTTGTTGAAGGTGTTGATGGGTTTATCACACATGCAATGACACTTCAACCTTTTCAAAATGAAGGGGTAATTAGGTGTCCTTGTTCTCATTAGATTGTATGAAGTATTTGAAACGGAAGCGGTTAGGGTTCATTTATATAGTCGTGGGTTTAGCGAAATATTATGTTTGACCGATCATGGAGAGACTGACGGGGTCAATGGTATATTTTACAATATGGTTGTCGGTGAAAGTAGTGTGTCGCAGAATATAGTCATGTCCAATATGATAGAGTTAATGATATGGTTAATGATGCTTTTGGCGTACGATCCGGGTTTGAACCGAGCAAAAATTTTGAGGAACCTCCTAATGAAGAAGCAATGCGCTTCTATCAAGAATTAGAAGAGGCTAGTCGTCCACTTTGGGTGGAGTCGCATTCTAAGTTGTCCGTTGCATTTAGAATGATTAACATCAAATCAGATTGAATTTGTCAAGCCGCCGTGGACTCAATGATTAAGCTTGTAGGGGAACTAGTTAGTCCGAAATTCGACATACCTAAGAGTTACTATGAAGCAAAGAGATTGGTTTCCAAATTAGGATTGTCATATGATAGAATTCATTGTTGTCCAAACAGTTGTATGTTGTTCTATAAGCAAGATACTGATTTAAAGAGGGAGTTGATGGTGTTCAGGTCGCAGCTATGGTGCAACAAATTGCTGAACTTAATAGGAAATTAGTTGAGACTGAGGCAAAAAGAGTTGGGAAAGTAACACCATGAAAGCGAGCCTTGAATCGCTAATGGCACAAGTTAAAAGCCACATTGCATGTCGACAATTTGGTGTACCCCCTCCCCCCCCTCCGACCCGAAGAAGATGATGATGACGGTGATTACGTAGCTTGACACCGAATGATCGGTTGTAGTAGTTTGGATTTAATAATGAACTTATGTTAAAACTAGTTAATGGTACTTTTGGTTGGACATTTAAATATTTCGAACTTTCAAGGTCTATTTAGATCGTATTTGATGTGTTTAGATAGTGTTTGATGTGTTTTATTATTACTTAGGGTGATTTTTATGTGTTGTAGCTCTTTTAGAATTGATTTGGAGCATTTTAATGCTAGTTTTGAGAAAACTTTTTGGTACCGGTTTACAGTGTGGTTGCGAGAAAATGCATGATTTGCATGCGGAAATTTTCCTAAAACCGACGCAATTCGATTTCTCGGAAATTAATTTTTTAAATTTTAAAACCGACTCGGTCCATCGGTTTTCCGGAAATTAATTTTTAAATTTTATGAAAAAATCGACGCACTGTGTCAGTTTTTTATTTAAAATAAAAAAATTTAAATAAAAAACCGACGCAGGTTTTTTCATAAAATATATATTATTTTTATATAAGACAAAAAATCAGAAATTAAAAAAAATCGATTCAGTCCGTCGATTTTTTTAATTTTTTAAAATTATTGAATAAAACCCGACGGACTACGTAACCGACGCAGTCCGTCGGAAAAAACCGACGTGGTCCGTCGATTTCCAAAAAGCGAGGCTATGAAAACCGACGGACCGTAAAGGGTCGGTTTCCCGTCGGTTTCATTAAAAAAACCGACACAGTCTGTCGGTTTTCGTCGTCGGTTTTTCCCCTTTTTTTTAGTAGTGAATTTGACTTTGTGCTCTTCCTCTCTGCTGACACTGCTTCATTTGTATGAATCTTGCTTTAACTTGGGTATGTGGATCCTGTTCTATGTTGTGGAATCCCTGATAATATTGCTGTGTCTTGTATATTTCCTTACAATATGTGTTATGAGACTCTTCATTTTGTATGCTATGTACCTGCAAAATAAAACACACATTGTTAGTAAAAACCACCATGTCCCCCTCCCAAAGGAATTGAACATGGTGATGAAATCCTTCTGCTGCTCATTTTCTGACTCCAAATCCTCATTTGTCTACATCTATTCCCCTTATCTCATTATCCTCACTCTCAGATAAGGAATCTGAGTTTTGTCACTGTTGAGGATCTTTCTACATGTTGAATTTAGCTCCTGAAACCCATGACATTCAAAAGTAGCTTCATCTAGTGCCTGATTAGCCAGAGCATTATCAAGCTTGTTTCCTTCTCTCAAAATATGACTAAATAGAATAGTCATAGTATCTTTTAGCTCCAAAATCTCCTCTATCCAACTAGCTATCCCCCAAGGAGGTTTCCACCCTTCCTGTAGAATCTTGTACACTAATTCACAATCAGTTTGGACTATAACATTGTCTAGATTGTCATTTTTGCAATATCTCATGGCCTACAGAATTGCCATTACTTTAGCATCAATATTAGTAGTTATGACAATCTCTGCAGCATGAGCATATCTCAGATTCCTGTTACACCCCGTATTTTGTACGTTGGAATATTCTAAGTTGGTTGCGACGAGTTATGGACAAGACTTTTAATTTCCGGTTTTGTTGATTTTGTCTCAATACATGAGTCGCATATTCATCTTTTGTGGGTATGAAGTGTTAAGGGTGAGATTGGAATAAGGAAAAATTAGAAAATGAAAGTTGAAAAAAATTTGGGACCAAAAAATGAATTATGGAAAGTTGGCCATTATTTGAAATGGCCATGAGGTGGCCGGCTATGTGTGAGTGTGTGTGGGCCATAGGGCCATGTGTTTAAATCATATATAAGTGTGGATGATGACCAAGAACAACACTTCATCATTTTTGTTCTAGAGAAATCAAGAAAAGAAAAGAAAAGAGAGAGAGGAGAAAAACGGCCATGGAAAATGGGGACCGCCCTTAAAGTTGATCATGGAAAAATTATTTCTTCTTGTTTTCCTACTAATTAGAAGGTCCTTGTCAACATAAGCTAGTTGTTGGAGCAAGCAAGGCGTCCGTTTGCATGATTTATTGTCTGGCCGAGAGTTGGAAGCAAGTGGAAAGAGGTGAGGTTCTATCCTTCCTTGCATGTTTTATGGGTGATGTGTGCATGTTGTGGTACGTAGAAAAGGATGGAATTCATGAATATATGGATGTTAGTGTGTGTGTGTGTGGTAGTGTGTTGTGTGTGTTGTATGGAGATAGTGAACTAATTGTATATAGCTTGTTTGTATGTTGTTGTGATGTGTAGAAAATGATTGAAACTTATAAGGTGTTGGAGTTGAGGTTGGGCCGTGCATGTGGTGTGGGAAGAAAGTGAAGAACAAGTTTTATTTAGTGTGTTTTGGTTGTCGTCGTCATGAATGCAATGATGTAAATGAGAGCTTAGTGTGCCCAAGTTGGTGTTATAATCGTTAACGGGCTGATTTAGAACCTTAAGAAATTTTAATATAGTTTCATGAATTTGTGGAAGATAATGTTGTCAATGTGTGAATTGTTGGTATAGTTGATGAATTTGAAAGGAAGAAATGTGTTGTTGATATTCCTTTGGGTTTGCAAGGTTTTAGTTGCCTTATGTTTTTGGGTTGTTTGGAATAATTTTGTGGATTGTTGGAAATGTTTTTGAATCGCATTTGAAAGGTTTGAATTGTTATTTGAATATGCGATCGTTGATATTCGTTTGGAAATATGTAGTTAAGTTGGATATAATTGAAATGTTGTCAAAGTATGTGGAGAATCGACTTGTTAGTGTTAGAATGCGTTTTGAAATTACTTCTACCGATATTGTAGGAATGGTTGTTGGTATTGTTGTTGAAGATTTGGCCGAGTTAAATTCTCGGGGGCGTCCAAGTTATAGGGGAAGTGCTGCCTAAAGTCGTAGAAAAAGTAGTAGTTTGGAATTGAATTCTTCGACGCTTATGACTAATGTTCGATGCCTATTATGTTGTTGTAGATTTTTTTTGAGAGACGAACTTACGTTTGGATTAGCAAGACGAAACCGAGGCCGGTATGAAGCCTACCCTTCTTTTCTTTTTGGCATGTCTTAGACGGAACTAAGGTATGACATGATTTGTGCCTCGGGAAATTCCATTCGTAAACTTCGAGTATGTTTGTAATTCGTGTTTGCTTTGATGTTGTTGGCATCCTTAGTATGGTTAGGTTATGGTCCGTATGTCTTGGGTATGAATGAGTTTGAAATTCGAAGCGATTC